>NC_068450.1:9105145-9152645 GCF_023373465.1 Oncorhynchus keta | reverse complement strand
GTTAGGTTGGATGGGGAGCGTTGCTGCACAGCTATTTTCAAGTCTCTCCAGAAATGTTGGATCGGGATAAAGTCCGGGCTCTGGCTGGGTCACTCAAGGACATTCAGAGACTTGTCCTGAAGCCACTCCTGCGTTGTCTTGGCTGTGTGCTTAGGGTCATTGTCCTGTTGGAAGGCGAACCTTCGCCCCAGTCTGAGGTCCTGAGCACTCTGGAGCAGGTTTTCATCAAGGATCGCTATGTACTTTTCTCCGTTCATCTTTGCATCGATCCTGACTAGTCTCCCAGTCCCTGCCACTGAAAAACATCCCCACAGCATGATGCTGCCACCACCATGATTCACCGTAGGGATGGTGCTAGGTTTCCCCTAGACATGAGGCTTGGCATTCAGGCCAAAGAGTTCAATCTTGTTTTCATCAGACCAGAGAATCTTGTTTCTCAGGGTCTGAGGGTCCTTTAGGTGCCTTTTTGCAAACTCCAGCGGGCTACCATGTACCTTTTACTGAGGAATGGCTTGTTTTGGTACCTTTCCCCAGATCTGTGCCTCGACACAATCCTGTATCTGAGCTCTACGGAGAATTCCTTCGACCTCATGGTTTGGCTTTGGCTCTGACATACACTGTCAACTGTGGCACCTTATATAGACAGGTGTGTGCCTTTCCAAACCATGTCCAGTCAATATAATTTACAACTGGTGGACTCCAATTAAGTTGTAGAAACATCTCAAGGATGAGCAATGGAAACAGGATGAATCTGAGCTCAATTTTGAGTCTCATTGCAAAATGGTCTGAATACTTATGCAAATAAGGTATTTCTGTTTTATCTCTCATCGTTTTGCAAACATTTCCTATATTGTGACCTCTCCAGGAACCTATCCTCTACAGTCAACGTGACCAGTATATATGTCCTGTATTGTGACCTCTCCAGGAACCTAACCTCTACAGTCAACGTGACCAGTATGTATGGGGCTGGAGGATTCTTCCCGTACGGTTTCGAAGGGACAATCTCTGGAGCCGCTACCTGTTTCTACGCCTTCGTAGGCTTCGACTGCATCGCCACAACAAGTAGGCCTACCTGCTTTGATCTTTGAACATGCACAGAGACACTAACCTATATACATCATAAACATTAATAAAGCCAGGCGCTTCTCCAAGCTTTGTCCATACAGTATCTTTGGTAATGTCTACTCTACTCAGAATACTTTTTTGGGGTGAATGTTTAGGCATATTGTAACAGTGGATATTCTTCATGATTAAACTTTGCTTGCTTAATTGATCGATATTGGCTGATTGATCGACTGATTGACCATTCTACTGACGTCGCTGATTAGAGGACATTGTCACAGGCTAAACAAACATCGCCGATTCACAAATATTATCAACCATTATCAGATGCAGCCTAACAGATCGTAATATCAATCAACCCCAATCTACTTATGGACTGATTGATTGACAGCGCTTCATTCATTCATTCATTCATTCATTCATTCATTCATTCATTCATTGTCTCTCTCCAGGTGAGGAGGTGAAGAACCCTCAGAAGTCCATCCCGCTGGGTATCGTGGCGTCTCTCCTCATTTGTTTCCTGGCCTACTTCGCCGTGTCGGCAGCCCTCACTCTGATGATGCCCTACTACATGCTGAATGTTAACAGCCCGCTGCCCGTGGTACATCGGCTGGGGCCCACCAGGTAGGTAGGAGAACGCCACCAGCCCTTCCACCATAGGTAGGAGAACGCCACCAGTCCACATAGGAGAACGGCTGTAGGGGCCCAGCCCTCTCCACCAGGTAGGTAGGAGAACGCCACCAGCCCTCTCCACCAGGTGGTGGCTGTAGGAGAACGCCACCAGCTCCACCAGGTAGGTAGGAGAACGCCACCAGCTCCACCAGGTAGGTAGGAGAACGCCACCAGCCCTCTCCACCAGGTAGGTAGGAGAACGCCACCAGCCCTCTCCACCAGGTAGGTAGGAGAACGCCACCAGCCCTCTCCACCAGGTAGGTAGGAGAACGCCACCAGCCCTCTCCACCAGGTAGGTAGGAGAACGCCACCAGCCCTCTCCACCAGGTAGGTAGGAGAACGCCACCAGCCCTCTCCACCAGGTAGGTAGGAGAACGCCACCAGCCCTCTCCACCAGGTAGGTAGGAGAACGCCACCAGCCCTCTCCACCCTCTCCACCAGGTAGGTAGGAGAACGGAGGAGAACGCCACCAGCCCTAGGAGAACGCCACCAGCCCTCCACCAGGTAGGTAGGAGAACGCCACCAGCCCTCTCCACCAGGTAGGTAGGAGAACGCCACCAGCCCTCTCCACCAGGTAGGTAGGAGAACGCCACCAGCCCTCTCCACCAGGTAGGTAGGAGAACGCCACCAGCCCTCTCCACCAGGTAGGTAGGAGAACGCCACCAGCCCTCTCCACCAGGTAGGTAGGAGAACGCCACCAGCCCTCTCCACCAGGTAGGTAGGAGAACGCCACCAGCCCTCTCCACCAGGTAGGTAGGAGAACGCCACCAGCCCTCTCCACCAGGTAGGTAGGAGAACGCCACCAGCCCTCTCCACCAGGTAGGTAGGAGAACTGTCTGTCTGTCTGTCTGTCTGTCTGTCTGTCTGTCTGTCTGTCTGTCTGTCTGTCTGTCTGTCTGTCTGTCTGTCTGTCTCCTTTCTAAAACGAGATAAACCATAGTTACCAGGTTGCAAATGATTTGTAAATCTAGCCTCGTGTTCTGTTGTTATAGCTGTTTTTCTGAGATTGTAACGTGGTCCTGTGCTGAGTCTGCATGCCAAATGGCACCCTTATCTCTTTATAGTGCACTACCCTATTGGCCCTGGTCAAAAGTAGTGGTGCCATTTGGGGCATAAACCTGAGACTGTAACATGTCTGATGGCTCTCTGTGTCTGTCTGTCTCCTGTACAGTCTGTTGGGTTCCATGTTCCCTATGCCCCGCGTGCTGTTTGCTATGGCCAGAGACGGCCTCCTCTTCAAGCCCCTCAGTAAGGTCAGCGCCAGACAAAGTCCTGTCATCGCTACCCTCTCCTCCGGGGTTGTAGCAGGTAACACCCCATCCCTCTCTATCTCTCTCTCTACCCTCTCCTCCGGGGTCATAGCAGGTAACACCCCATCCCTCTCTATCTCTCTCTTTCTCTACCCTCTCCTACGGGGTCATAGCAGGTAACACCCCATCCCTCTCTATCTCTCTCTCTACCCTCTCCTACGGGGTCATAGCAGGTAACACCCCATCCCTCTCCATCTCTCTCTCTCTACCCTCTCCTCCGGATCATAGCAGGTAACACCCCATCCCTCTCTATCTCTCTCTCTCTACCCTCTCCTCCGGGGTCATAGCAGGTATCACCCCAACCCTCTCTATCTCTCTCTCTCTACCCTCTCCTCCGGGTCGTAGCAGGTATCACCCCAACCCTCTCTATCTCTCTCTCTACCCTCTCCTCCGGGTCGTAGCAGGTATCACCCCAACCCTCTCTATCTCTCTCTCTCTCTACCCTCTCCTCCGGGTCGTAGCAGGTATCACCCCAACCCTCTCTATCTCTCTCTCTCTCGTTCTCTTTCTCTCGTAGAGATAAGAAGAGTTTGTTGTGTTTGGCTTTATGATATATTTTGTGTGATGATTTATCTACGGTAAATACTTGAATGCTTGTTTGTTTTCCTTTCCAGCGATAATGGCCCTGGTGTTTGACCTGAAAGCTTTGGTTGATATGATGTCAATTGGGACACTCTTTGCCTACACACTTGTGGCTATATGCATTCTTATACTGAGGTGAGTATTTCACAAATATCCAAACTTAGATAAACAGCCATTGTCTATTTAGCTAAATAAAAGGTACTAAGTTGACTTTGTAACATCTAGGTACCAAGAGACCCAATCAGAAGACTCAGATCTCCAGATCCTTGAAATAAGCACCAAGTTTGGTTGTCTCAAACCGCCATCATTCCCAACATCGGGCACCTCGAAAACAGTCACAAGTTTGACTGTCTTTTCTGGTAGGCATAACGCTTTGACAAGAAATCTCCAATCAATCTGTCTTTAAAGTTGACAAGTAATATTATTCAAAGATTGTCTACATTTTAAAGGTGCTGTAGTATCTGCAGTGGGATATTATGTAGCCTTCCACCCTTTCTTTCAGACATTCTTCCATCGGCCTCCTCTCCCTCTGTTCAGTTGTTCTTCTCTCACCCCTTCCTCTCTCTCTCTGTTCAGTTGCTCTTCTCTCACCCCTTCCTCTCTCTCTCTGTTCAGTTGCTCTTCTCTCACCCCTTCCTCTCTCTCTGTTCAGTTGTTCTTCTCTCACCCCTTCCTCTCTCTCTGTTCAGTTGTTCTTCTCTCACCCCCTTCCTCTCTCTCTGTTCGGTTGTTCTTCTCTCACCCCCCCTCTCTCTCTGTTCGGTTGTTCTTCTCTCACCCCTTCCTCTCTCTCTCTGTTCAGTTGTTCTTCTCTCACCCCTTCCTCTCCCTGATCAGTTGTTCTTCTCTCACCCCTTCCTCTCTCTGTTCAGTTGTTCTTCTCTCACCCACTTCCTCTCTCTGTTCAGTTGTTCTTCTCTCACCCCCTTCCTCTCTCTCTGTTCAGTTGTTCTTCTCTCACCCCTTCCTCTCTCTGTTCAGTTGTTCTTCTCTCACCCCTTCCTCTCTCTCTCTGTTCAGTTGTTCTTCTCTCACCCCTTCCTCTCTCTCTGTTCAGTTGTTCTTCTCTCACCCCTTCCTCTCTCTCTCTGTTCAGTTGTTCTTCTCTCACCCCTTCCTCTCTCTCTGATCAGTTGTTCTTCTCTCACCCCCTTCCTATCTCTGTTCAGTTGTTCTTCTCTCACCCCTTCCTCTCTCTCTGATCAGTTGTTCTTCTCTCACCCCTTCCTCTCTCTCTGTTCAGTTATTCTTCTCTCACCCCTTCCTCTCTCTCTGTTCAGTTGTTCTTCTCTCACCCCTTCCTCTCTCTCTGTTCAGTTGTTCTTCTCTCACCCCCTTCCTCTCTCTCTCTGTTCAGTTGTTCTTCTCTCACCCCTTCCTCTCTCTCTCTGTTCAGTTGTTCTTCTCTCACCCCTTCCTCTCTCTCTCTGATCAGTTGTTCTTCTCTCACCCCTTCCTCTCTCTCTGTTCAGTTGTTCTTCTCTCACCCCTTCCTCTCTCTCTGTTCAGTTATTCTTCTCTCACCCCTTCCTCTCTCTCTCTGTTCAGTTGTTCTTCTCTCACCCCTTCCTCTCTCTCTCTGTTCAGTTGTTCTTCTCTCACCCCTTCCTCTCTCTCTGTTCAGTTGTTCTTCTCTCACCCCTTCTCTCTCTCTCTGTTCAGTTGTTCTTCTCTCACCCCTTCCTCTCTCTCTGTTCGGTTGTTCTTCTCTCACCCCTTCCCCTCTCTCTCTGTTCAGTTGTTCTTATCTCACCCCTTCCTCTCTCTCTGTTCAGTTATTCTTCTCTCACCCCTTCCTCTCTCTCTCTGTTCAGTTGTTCTTCTCTCACCCCCTTCCTCTCTCTCTCTGTTCGGTTGTTCTTCTCTCACCCCTTCCTCTCTCTCTCTGTTCAGTTGTTCTTCTCTCACCCCTTCCTCTCTTTCTGTTCAGTTATTCTTCTCTCACCCCTTCCTCTCTCTCTCTGTTCAGTTGTTCTTCTCTCACCCCTTCCTCTCTCTCTCTGTTCAGTTATTCTTCTCTCACCCCTTCCTCTCTCTCTCTGTTCAGTTGTTCTTCTCTCCTTCCCCTTCTCTCTCTCTCTCTCTCTCTCTCTCTCTCTCTCTCTCTCTCTCTCTCTCTCTCTCTCTCTCTCTCTCTCTCTCTCGCTCTCTCTCCAGTGGTGTGTGTATGCGGTCTGTGCGTCCTGCTGACCCAAGCGATAGATGCTATACAGCGGCAGGAGATCTGGAGCATGGTGTGTGTGTCCATCGTAGCCTTCATCCTCCTGGTCCTCGTCATCGTCATCTGGAGGCATCCACAGAACCAAGCCAAGGCTGCTTTCATGGTGAGAAGCACTGTCGGAAGATGGACACCTGCATATAAAGAACGTTAATCACAGGCTGTCCAAACATCGCTCATTATAGGACATTATCACAGGCTGTCCAAACATCGCTGATTAGAGGACATTATCACAGGCTATCCAAACATCGCTGATTAGAGGACATTATCACAGGCTGTCCAAACATCGCTGATTAGAGGACATTATCACAGGCTATCCAAACATCGCTGATTAGAGGACATTATCACAGGCTATCCAAACATCGCTGATTAGAGGACATTATCACAGGCTGTCCAAACATCGCTGATTAGAGGACATTATCACAGGCTGTCCAAACATCACTGATTAGAGGACATTATCACAGGCTGTCCAAACATCGCTGACTAGAGGACATTATCACAGGCTATCCAAACATTGCTGATTAGAGGACATTATCACAGGCTATCCAAACATCGCTGACTAGAGGACATTATCACAGGCTATCCAAACATTGCTGATTAGAGGACATTATCACAGGCTGTCCAAACATCGCTGACTAGAGGACATTATCACAGGCTGTCCAAACATCGCTGATTAGAGGACATTATCACAGGCTGTCCAAACATCGCTGATTAGAGGACATTATCACAGGCTGTCCAAACATCGCTGATTAGAGGACATTATCACAGGCTATTCAAACATCATTGATTAGAGGACATTATCACAGGCTGTCCAAACATCATTGATTAGAGGACATTATCACAGGCTATTGAAACATCGCTGATTAGAGGACATTATCACAGGCTATTGAAACATCGCTGATTAGAGGACATTATCACAGGCTATTGAAACATCGCTGATTAGAGGACATTATCACAGGCTATTGAAACATCGCTGATTAGAGGACATTATCACAGGCTATTGAAACATCGCTGATTAGAGGACATTATCACAGGCTATTGAAACATCGCTGATTAGAGGACATTATCACAGGCTGTCCAAACATCGCTGATTAGAGGACATTATCACAGGCTATCCAAACATCGCTGATTAGAGGACATTATCACAGGCTATCCAAACATCGCTGATTAGAGGACATTATCACAGGCTGTCCAAACATCGCTGATTAGAGGACATTATCACAGGCTATCCAAACATCGCTGATTAGAGGACATTATCACAGGCTGTCCAAACATCGCTGATTAGAGGACATTATCACAGGCTATCCAAACATCGCTGATTAGAGGACATTATCACAGGCTATTGAAACATCGCTGATTAGAGGACATTATCACAGGCTGTCCAAACATCGCTGATTATAGGACATTATCACAGGCTGTCCAAACATCGCTGATTAGAGGACATTATCACAGGCTGTCCAAACATCGCTGATTAGAGGACATTATCACAGGCTGTCCAAACATCGCTGATTAGAGGACATTATCACAGGCTATTGAAACATCGCTGATTAGAGGACATTATCACAGGCTATTGAAACATCGCTGATTATAGGACATTATCACAGGCTATCCAAACATTGCTGACTAGAGGACATTATCACAGGCTATCCAAACATTGCTGATTAGAGGACATTATCACAGGCTGTCCAAACATCGCTGACTAGAGGACATTATCACAGGCTGTCCAAACATCGCTGATTATAGGACATTATCACAGGCTGTCCAAACATCGCTGATTATAGGACATTATCACAGGCTGTCCAAACATCGCTGATTAGAGGACATTATCACAGGCTGTCCAAACATCATTGATTAGAGGACATTATCACAGGCTATTGAAACATTGCTGATTCACAAATATTATCAAGAATGATCAGATGCAGCCTAACAGATCGTAATATCAATCATGTTTGAACTCTAGAACGTTTACCTTTGGGCCCGGGACCCTGTATGGTACATTGTTTGTGTCTTTATGTTGACATTACAGTAGAGTTCTCTTACCCCCTGCCGTCTGCTCTCAGGTGCCCTTCCTGCCCGTGCTGCCGGTAGTTAGTGTGTTCGTCAACGTCTACCTGATGGTGCAGTTAGGACGAGACACCTGGATGAGATACGCCATCTGGATGGCCGTAGGTAAGTACTCTACCCAACACTTCTCTACCCAATTATAGATGCCACAAGCACTAAACTGGGAGGCTGGTGGGGATGGATGGGTCATCTATCTGACCTGATATCAATAGGAGTGTGGGTTGTTTAAAGTTGGTTGGAGGCTATACAGGATGTCAGAGGGTTGAGGGGGGGTTCTCTCGGATCTCTCTCTCTGATCTCTCTCTCTCTGATCTCTCTCTCTCTGATCTCTCTCTCTCTGATCTCTCTCTGATCTCTCTCTGATCTCTCTCTGATCTCTCTCTCTCTCTCTCTCTCTCTCTCTCTCTCTCTCTCTCTCTCTCTCTCTCTCTCTGTATGTCTGTCTGTCTGTAGGGTTCCTCATCTACTTTGGTTATGGGATCCGTAACAGTGTTCAGAAGCAGAGGAACCAGACCCGCCAGGTAGAGATTGAGACCATCAGCGGTGTGACGAAGAAGGAGGCCTTCAAAGAAGACAGATTCTGAGGCTGAGTGGAAAGGACAACACAGGAGTGGAGAGAAGAGGAGAGGAGAAGAGAGGACATAGGAGCGAGAGACAGGACAAGACTGAAGCCGACAGGACAGGACAAGACAGGACTGCAGCTGACAGGACAGGACGGGAGCTGACAAGACAGAGAAGGTCTGGAGAGAGAGATATTTACTGTCACTTTTTATTGTTTATTTCACTTTTGTTTATCTATTTCACTTGCTTTGGCAATGTAAACATACTGTATGTTTCCCATGCCAATAAAGCCCATTGAATTGAATCGAGAGATTTAGAGAGAGAGAGATGTTCTGATGTTACATTGTATATTTAAGACAATTCCTGTCTACTGTAAAACTAAAGGCTGGTTTATACTGTCTGTACACTAGAATTCAACAAGTGTTGACATTTTTCAGAATAGTCCTGCTCTTCAACTGTTTATGCTAGTCATCAAAAACAGCAAGGGACCTTCATCAAAAAAAGTTCTTCAATTTTTTACCTTTATTTATTTAACCAGGCAAGTGAGTTAAGAACAAATTCTTATTTTCAATGACAGCCTAGGAACAGTGGGTTAACTGCCTGTTCATGGGCAGAACGACAGATTTGTACCTTGTCAGCTCAGGGGTTTGAACTTGCAACCTTCCGGTCCAACGCTATAACCACTTGGCTACCCTGCCACCTCTACACTCTAACCACTAGGCTACCCTGCCACCTCTACACTCTAACCACTAGGCTACCCTGCCACCTCTACACTCTAACCACTAGGCTACCCTGCCACCTCTACACTCTAACCACTAGGCTACCCTGCCACCTCCACACTCTAACCACTAGGCTACCCTGCCACCTCTACACTCAAACCACTAGGCTACCCTGCCACCTCTACACTCAAACCACTAGGCTACCCTGCCACCTCTACACTCTAACCACTAGGCTACCCTGCCACCTCTACACTCAAACCACTAGGCTACCCTGCCACCTCTACACTCAAACCACTAGGCTACCCTGCCACCTCTACACTCAAACCACTAGGCTACCCTGCCACCTCTACACTCAAACCACTAGGCTACCCTGCCACCTCTACACTCAAACCACTAGGCTACCCTGCCACCTCTACACTCAAACCACTAGGCTACCCTGCCACCTCTACACTCAAACCACTAGGCTACCCTGCCACCTCTACACTCAAACCACTAGGCTACCCTGGCACCCTGCTGTTTTTAACTTATTCTACTACCATAAAAATTAATAGTGGACAGCTGAAGCAAACACAACAATGTTTTCTTCAGGAAAATTGCCCTACTACGTTTATATAGAGTATGTTGGAGTTCATTAAACCAGTTGGAGTTGGAGTCCATTCAACCAGTTGGAGTTGGAGTTCATTCAACCAGTTGGAGTTGGAGTTCATTCAACCAGTTGGAGTTGGAGTTCATTCAACCAGTTGGAGTTGGAGTTCATTCAACCAGTTGGAGTTGGAGTCCATTCAACCAGTTGGAGTTGGAGTCCATTTTCCATCCACTTTCTGTTTCTTCTTCTCACCTCTGAACTAACATGTGACTGATGGTGTGACTGTGACTGACGGTGTGACTGTGACTGACAGTGTGACTGTGACTGACGGTGTGACTGTGACTGACGGTGTGTGACTGACGGTGTGACTGTGACTGTGACTGACGGTGTGACTGTGACTGACAGTGTGACTGTGACTGACGGTGTGACTGTGACTGACGGTGTGTGACTGACGGTGTGACTGTGACTGACGGTGTGTGACTGTGACTGATGGTGTGTGACTGACGGTGTGACTGTGACTGTGACTGACGGTGTGACTGTGACTGATGGTGTGACTGACGGTGTGACTGTGACTGACGGTGTGGGACTGTGACTGACGGTGTGTGACTGACGGTGTGACTGACGGTGTGACTGTGACTGTGACTGACGGTGTGACTGTGACTGACGGTATGACTGTGACTGACAGTGTGACTGTGACTGTGACTGATGGTGTGACTGTGACTGTGACTGACGGTGTGACTGTGACTGACGGTGTGACTGTGACTGACGGTGTGACTGTGACTGACAGTGTGACTGTGACTGATGGTGTGACTGACGGTGTGACTGTGACTGATGGTGTGACTGACGGTGTGACTGTGACTGACGGTGTGTGACTGTGACTGACAGAGTGTGACTGACGGTGTGACTGACGGTGTGACTGTGACTGACGGTGTGACTGTGACTGACGGTGTGACTGTGACTGTGACTGACGGTGTGACTGTGACTGACGGTGTGACTGTGACTGTGACTGATGGTGTGACTGTGACTGATGGTGTGACTGATGGTGTGACTGTGACTGATGGTGTGACTGTGACTGATGGTGTGACTGACGGTGTGACTGTGACTGTGACTGACGGTGTGACTGTGACTGACAGTGTGACTGTGACTGTGACTGATGGTGTGACTGAAGGTGTGACTGTGACTGAAGGTGTGACTGTGACTGACGGTGTGACTGTGACTGAAGGTGTGACTGTGACTGACGGTGTGACTGTGACTGTGACTGACGGTGTGACTGTGACTGATGGTGTGACTGACGGTGTGACTGTGACTGATGGTGTGACTGACGGTGTGACTGTGACTGATGGTGTGACTGAAGGTGTGACTGTGACTGAAGGTGTGACTGTGACTGATTGTGTGACTGACGGTGTGACTGTGACTGATGGTGTGACTGACGGTGTGACTGTGACTGACGGTGTGTGACTGTGACTGACGGTGTGTGACTGACGGTATGACTGACGGTGTGACTGTGACTGACGGTGTGACTGTGACTGACGGTGTGACTGTGACTGTGACTGTGACTGATGGTGTGACTGTGACTGATGGTGTGACTGACGGTGTGACTGTGACTGATGGTGTGACTGTGACTGATGGTGTGACTGACGGCGTGACTGTGACTGTGACTGACGGTGTGACTGTGACTGACAGTGTGACTGTGACTGTGACTGATGGTGTGACTGAAGGTGTGACTGTGACTGATGGTGTGACTGACTGTGTGACTGTGACTGATGGTGTGACTGAAGGTGTGACTGTGACTGAAGGTGTGACTGTGACTGACGGTGTGACTGTGACTGATGGTGTGACTGAAGGTGTGACTGTGACTGACAGTGTGACTGTGACTGATGGTGTGACTGACGGTGTGACTGTGACTGACAGTGTGACTGTGACTGTGACTGATGGTGTGACTGAAGGTGTGACTGTGACTGATGGTGTGACTGACGGTGTGACTGTGACTGATGGTGTGACTGAAGGTGTGACTGTGACTGAAGGTGTGACTGTGACTGACGGTGTGACTGTGACTGATGGTGTGACTGAAGGTGTGACTGTGACTGACAGTGTGACTGTGACTGATGGTGTGACTGACGGTGTGACTGTGACTGATGGTGTGACTGACGGTGTGACTGTGACTGACGGTGTGTGACTGTGACTGACGGTGTGTGACTGACGGTGTGACTGACGGTGTGACTGTGACTGACGGTGTGACTGTGACTGTGACTGACGGTGTGACTGTGACTGACGGTGTGACTGTGACTGTGACTGTGACTGATGGTGTGACTGTGACTGATGGTGTGACTGACGGTGTGACTGTGACTGATGGTGTGACTGTGACTGATGGTGTGACTGACGGCGTGACTGTGACTGTGACTGACGGTGTGACTGTGACTGACAGTGTGACTGTGACTGTGACTGATGGTGTGACTGAAGGTGTGACTGTGACTGAAGGTGTGACTGTGACTGACGGTGTGACTGTGACTGAAGGTGTGACTGTGACTGACGGTGTGACTGTGACTGACGGTGTGACTGTGACTGATGGTGTGACTGATGGTGTGACTGTGACTGATGGTGTGACTGACGGTGTGACTGTGACTGATGGTGTGACTGAAGGTGTGACTGTGACTGAAGGTGTGACTGTGACTGACGGTGTGACTGTGACTGATGGTGTGACTGAAGGTGTGACTGTGACTGAAGGTGTGACTGTGACTGACGGTGTGACTGTGACTGACATTGTGTTAAAGTTCACATACTCACTGCTTTACATTACATTACATTTAAGTCATTTAGCAGACGCTCTTATCCAGAGCAACTTGTCCTGCCAATAATAGATGAAGCAAGTGAGTTTTAAATCAGAGGAAGATTTCTTTCTCCATTTCTTAGGATGCAGTTTTTATACATGTATTATAATGTTATCAGGTGTACATATAGAATGTCCATATGATGAAGAATCGTATGTTGAATTAAAATAAATGTCTAGTACATAGCTTATTTTAAGATTTTAACAAGATATTTTAATGTTTCATAATGTAAATAGAAGAATGTATACAATGACATCATGCAAATGACTCCAAAATAAACTTGATCATGTTCCATTTTGGTCAAAGTCTTCTCATTGGTCAAAGTCTTCTCATTGGTCAAAGTCTTCTCATTGGTCAACTTCTTCTCATTGGTCATAGTCTTCTCACTGGTCAAACCCTTCTCACTGGTCAGAGCCTTCTCATTGGTCAAACCCTTCTCACTGGTCAGAGCCTTCTCATTGGTCAAACCCTTCTCACTGGTCAGAGCCTTCTCATTAGTCAGACCCTTCTCAATGGTCAGAGCCTTCTCATTGGTCAAACCCTTCTCACTGGTCAGAGCCTTCTCATTGGTCAAATCCTTTTCACTGGTCAGAGCCTTCTCATTGGTCAAAGCCTTTTCACTGGTCAGAGCCTTCTCATTGGTCAAAGCCTTTTCACTGGTCAGAGCCTTCTCATTGGTCAAAGCCTTTTCACTGGTCAGAGCCTTCTCATTGGTCAAAGCCTTTTCACCGGGCAGAGCCTTCTCATTGGTCAGAGCCTTCTCATTGGTCAAAGCCTTCTCACTTCTCATTGGTCAGATCCTTCTCACTGGTCAAAGCCTTCTCACAAGGGTCATTAATAAACTGTAACACACATTTTTTCCATTGACCAAGCCGGTGATGAAGGCAGTGCTAAGCTGGGATAAAGAGCTCGTATACTTGCATCCCAAATTGTACCCTATTCCCTATATAGTGCACTACTTTTGACTGGGGCCTATAGGGCTCTGGTCAAAAGTAGTGCACTATATAGGGAATAGGGTGCAATTTGGGACATGGTCATAGCGTGCCACTTACCACTCTGTGTTCATGGGGAACAATAGAACCATTGACATGTTGTTACCTAGGCCATGCCATAATCATGGCTGAGCAAGTCATTCCTTAAGCAAGGTTTTAGCGCACTCACACAGCACACAGACCTCTAGACCTGAGGTACAGTAGAGTTAATTAAGCACCATATAAGATACAGTACATTCCAATACTCTACTCTTTAACTACACCATACAGGATACGTTTGTTACGCCACCTGGCCATAGAGAGGCTTTTATTCTCTATTTTGGTTAGGCCAGGGTGTGACTAGGGTGGGCATTCTAGTTTCTTTATTTCTATATTTTCTATTTCTTTGGTTTTGGCTGAGTGTGGTTCCCAATCAGAGGCAGCTTTCTATCATTGTGTCTGATTGGGAATCATACTTAGGCAGCCTTTTCCCCACCTGTGTTTGGTGGGTAGTTGTTTTCTGTATAGTTTGTTTGCATTACAGAACTATTTTTTTTTTTTTTCACTTTGTTATTTTGTTCGAGTAATAAAGAATCATGAACACTTTCCACGCTGCGTTTTGGTCCATGCCTTCTGACGAGAGACGTAACAACATTCCAATGCTCTACTGTTTAATTACACCATACATGATACATTCAAATATTCTACTCTTTAATTTACATATTTGATTAAATGTCAGCAGTTGTGAGAAACTGAGTTTAAATGTATTTGACTAAAGTATATGTAAACTTCCCGACATCAACTGTATGTGCTTTCATAAACAGACATAAACATGGGGGGTCAGATGTTTCATTAAGCCTTCCATACAGTACCATTCATAAAAACGCATGTTAAACATGTGTTGGGGAGTAGTTATATACATGTAGTTGATCTAGTAATTTAACTACATTTTGCAGTAGCTTGGTGGTAGTTGAACTACATTCAGATCTTGGTAGTGTAGTGTTGCCATGTAGCGGTGTAGCTAACTACTGGAACTACACACTATTGTTTTACCATGTAGCGGTGTAGCTAACTACTGGAACTACACACTATTGTTTTACCATGTAGCGGTGCAGCTAACTACTGGAACTACACACTATTGTTTTACCATGTAGCGGTGTCGCTAACTACTGGAACTACACACTACTGTTTTACCATGTAGCGGTGTAGCTAACTACTGGAACTACACACTATTGTTTTACCATGTAGCGGTGTAGCTAACTACTGGAACTAAACACTATTGTTTTACCATGTAGCGGTGTAGCTAACTACTGGAACTACACACTATTGTTTTACCATGTAGTGGTGCAGCTAACTACTGGAACTACACACTATTGTTTTACCATGTAGCGGTGTAGCTAACTACTGGAACTACACACTATTGTTTTACCATGTAGTGGTGTAGCTAACTACTGGAACTACACACTACTGTTTTACCATGTAGCTAACTACTGGAACTACACACTATTGTTTTACCATGTAGCGGTGTAGCTAACTACTGGAACTACACACTATTGTTTTACCATGTAGCGGTGTAGCTAACTACTGGAACTACACACTATTGTTTTACCATGTAGCGGTGTAGCTAACTACTGGAACTACACACTATTGTTTTACCATGTAGCTAACTACTGGAACTACACACTACTGTTTTACCATGTAGCGGTGTAGCTAACTACTGGAATTACACACTACTGTTTTACCATGTAGCGGTGTAGCTAACTACTGGAACTACACACTATTGTTTTACCATGTAGCGGTGTAGCTAACTACTGGAACTAAACACTACTGTTTTACCATGTAGCGGTGTGGCTAACTACTGGAACTAAACACTACTGTTTTACCATGTAGCGGTGTAGCTAACTACTGGAACTAAACACTACTGTTTTACCATGTAGCGGTGTAGCTAACTACTGGAACTACACACTATTGTTTTACCATGTAGCGGTGTAGCTAACTACTGGAACTACACACTATTGTTTTACCATGTAGCGGTGTAGCTAACTACTGGAACTACACACTATTGTTTTACCATGTAGCGGTGTAGCTAACTACTGGAACTAAACACTATTGTTTTACCATGTAGCGGTGTAAGCTAACTACTGGAACTACACACTACTGTTTTACCATGTAGCGGTGTAGCTAACTACTGGAACTACACACTACTGTTTTACCATGTAGCGGTGTAGCTAACTACTGGAACTACACCCTACTGTTTTACCATGTAGCTAACTACTGGAACTACACACTACTATTTTACCATGTAGCGGTGTAGCTAACTACTGGAACTACACACTACTGTTTTACCATGTAGCGGTGTAGCTAACTACTGGAACTACACACTACTGTTTTACCATGTAGCGGTGTAGCTAACTACTGGAACTACACACTACTGTTTTACCATGTAGCGGTGTAGCTAACTACTGGAACTACACACTACTGTTTTACCATGTAGCTAACTACTGGAACTACACACTACTGTTTTACCATGTAGCGGTGTAGCTAACTACTGGAACTACACACTACTGTTTTACCATGTAGCGGTGTAGCTAACCACTGGAACTACACACTACTGTTTTACCATGTAGCTAACTACTGGAACTACACACTACTGTTTTACCATGTAGCGGTGTAGCTAACTACTGGAAATACACACTACTGTTTTACCATGTAGCGGTGTAGCTAACTACTGGAACTACACACTACTGTTTTACCATGTAGTGGTGTAGCTAACTACTGGAACTACACACTACTGTTTTACCATGTAGTGGTGTAGCTAACTACTGGAACTACACACTACTGTTTTACCATGTAGCGGTGTAGCTAACTACTGGAACTACACACTACTGTTTTACCATGTAGTGGTGTAGCTAACTACTGGAACTACACACTATTGTTTTACCATGTAGCGGTGTAGCTAACTACTGGAACTACACACTACTGTTTTACCATGTAGTGGTGTAGCTAACTACTGGAACTACACGCTACTGTTTTACCATGTAGCTAACTACTGGAACTACACACTACTGTTTTACCATGTAGCTAACTACTGTAACTAAACACTACTGTTTTACCATGTAGCGGTGTAGCTAACTACTGGAACTACACACTACTGTTTTACCATGTAGTGGTGTAGCTAACTACTGGAACTACACACTACTGTTTTACCATGTAGCGGTGTAGCTAACTACTGGAACTACACACTACTGTTTTACCATGTAGCGGTGTAGCTAACTACTGGAACTACACACTACTGTTTTACCATGTAGTGGTGTAGCTAACTACTGGAACTACACACTACTGTTTTACCATGTAGTGGTGTAGCTAACTACTGGAACTACACACTACTATTTTACCATGTAGCGGTGTAGCTAACTACTGGAATTACACATGACTTCTTTTGCAAAAATATGGGTGAAGTAGGCAATCATTTCCTTTCTTTTTCAGAATCAGACCTGCTTAATTTGTGTTTAATAGGATTTCAATTTGTAGTCTATGACATTTCAGATTTAGATATGATAATTTTTCACCAAGTCGTTTTTTAAAGTAACTTCAGTAAACTATACTTTTCTTAAGGGTAGCTTTAGTGTAGCTTAACTACTGCTAGTGTAAGTAATTGGTAGCTTGGTAAAGAATCTTTCCAGAGTAGCTTGCCCAACACCCTGGTGCTAGAGGGGGTACAGCTGACCCTGGTGCTAGAGGGGGTACTCAGTTGGAGGTTGAATGTTTGAAGGGGTACGGGACTATAAGATGTTTGGGAACAACTGAACTAGATAATAAACAAAAGTGAAATAAACAATTCAAAAAATAACAGTAAACATTACACTCACAAAAGTTTCAAAAGTATAAAGAGAGTTCAAATGTCATATTATGTGCAAACAGTTAAAGTACAATAGGAAAAATAAATCAACATAAATATGGGTTGTAATTACAATGGTGTTTGTTCTTCACTGGTTGACCTTTTCTTGTGGCAACAGGTCACACGGTGACATTTCACCCAATTGTTTTCTAATTCTTTGTAGGTCTGTGTGTCTCTCTCCCTATATATATTTATCTTTGCCTCTCTCTCTACCACCTCTCTCTCTGCCTCTCTCTCTACCCCCTCCCTCTGCCTTTCTCTCTCTCCCTCTCTTTCTACCCCTCTCTCTCTACCCCCTCTCTCTCTGCCTCTCTCTCTCCCTCTCTCTCTGCCTCTCTCTTGACCCCCCCTCTCTCTGCCCCTCTCTCTCCTTCTCTCTCCCTCCCTCTCAACCTCTCCACCTCTCTCCCTCTCTCCTTCTCTCTCCCTCCCACTCCCTCTCTCCTTGTCTCTCCCTCCCTCTCTCAACCTCTCCCTCCCTATCTCCCCCCCTCTCCCAACCTCTCCTTCTCTCTCTACCCCCTTCTTTCTCTCCTTGTTGCGTTCCCTGTGGTTCTGCGGTTGTGAACCTTGTGAACTGTTAATCCTGCAGTCAGTCAGTCAGTGGGTTCATTGGTCTGTACATCACAGGATCCATGGTGGCAGTAAACGGCTCAGGGGAGAAGTGGAGGCTGGTATTATTGGGGGCTTTCCTCATCTGTGGCTTAATCCTGGAGTTTGGTAAGTGACTTTATTTCCTCTCTGTGTGGCTGTGGATAGTGTGCATTCCTGAACGTACACTAGGCTAGTGAGGTGCGGGAAGAGATTAGTAGATGACTTACTGTGAACTTTGATGGCATTTCTTGTGTTAGTTACATTACTTTTCACCTCATGCTGTCTGTCTGTATTGTAAATTCCATGCAGGACATTCATGTTATTGCCAAAGTATGTTTACCAATAGCAAATCAACATTAGACTCTTCGTGTTCCATTGACCTGGAACATACTGTGCTTGTGACTATGGTTATGTGTATTTCAAAGAATACAAATTCACTATTTGATACTTGCTCTGCAAGACAGTGCCAGCAGGATGAGTAGGAGGGACGGACCAGCCCACCAGGCCGTAAGCCTAAACCCAGTAAGGGTAAGCCAATGAGGGGAGTAGGAAGGACAGACCAGCCCACCAGGCCGTAAGCCTAAACCCAGTAAGGGTAAGCCAATGAGGGGAGCAGGAGGGACCGACCAGCCCACCAGGCCGTAAGCCTAAACCCAGTAAGGGTAAGCCAATGAGGGGAGTAGGAGGGACGGACCAGCCCACCAGGCCGTAAGCCTAAACCCAGTAAGGGTAAACCAATGAGGGGAGCAGGAGGGACGGTCCAGCCCACCAGGCCGTAAGCCTAAACCCAGTAAGAGTAAGCCAATGAGGGGAGCAGGAGGGACCGACCAGCCCACCAGGCCGTAAGCCTAAACCCAGTAAGGGTAAGCCAATGAGGATGAGTAGGAGGGACAGACCAGCCCACCAGGCCGTAAGCCTAAACCCAGTAAGGGTAAACCAATGAGGGGAGTAGGAGGGACAGACCAGCCCACCAGGCCGTAAGCCTAAACCCAGTAAGGGTAAGTCAACGAGGGGAGTAGGAGGGACCGACCAGCCCACCAGGCCGTAAGCCTAAACCCAGTAAGGGTAAGCCAATGAGGGGAGCAGGAGGGACAGACCAGCCCACCAGGCCGTAAGCCTAAACCCAGTAAGGGTAAACCAATGAGGGGAGTAGGAGGGACAGACCAGCCCACCAGGCCGTAAGCCTAAACCCAGTAAGGGTAAACCAATGAGGGGAGTAGGAGGGACAGACCAGCCCACCAGGCCGTAAGCCTAAACCCAGTAAGGGTAAACCAATGAGGATGAGTAGGAGGGACAGACCAGCCCACCAGGCCGTAAGCCTAAACCCAGTAAGGGTAAACCAATGAGGGGAGTAGGAGGGACAGACCAGCCCACCAAGGCCGTAAGCCTAAACCCAGTAAGGGTAAGTCAACGAGGGGAGTAGGAGGGACCGACCAGCCCACCAGGCCGTAAGCCTAAACCCAGTAAGGGTAAGCCAATGAGGGGAGCAGGAGGGACAGACCAGCCCACCAGGCCGTAAGCCTAAACCCAGTAAGGGTAAACCAATGAGGGGAGTAGGAGGGACAGACCAGCCCACCAGGCCGTAAGCCTAAACCCAGTAAGGGTAAGCAAATGAGGGGAGCAGGAGGGACGGTCCAGCCCACCAGGCCGTAAGCCTAAACCCAGTAAGGGTAAGCCAATGAGGGGAGCAGGTCAACCCAAAGCTAAAGCAACACCGGCCCTGTTCCTCTGACACAGGTAGGGTTGAAAACATTTCAAATGATCAAATTATTCATAAAAGTAAGCCTTGTTTTGCATTTTCATAATCGGGAGGCTGCCATGACAGATTGGGATCTTCGTCTATTCAGTACATATAAGTAGTATGCATTGAAGGTAAACATTATGTGCGCAAATTTTAAAAAAGCACTCACACGTCTCACACGGCGATACCATCAAGCTGAGGTAGAAAGGGAACCCCTGATGCGTGAGGCGTTCCTGCTTACCTAGAGGAGGACAACGAGGTGAGACTCCGGTCCTGACGATGTGATGGGACAGGGTGCCATGGAAACAGGCCTCCACGGCAACAAGGGCTCACTAGAAAAAGTGACCTCAGTCTCAATGTTGTTTTCCATGTATAAAACTTAAATATAAAAAAAGACTCACTTAATTACTCATCTCTCTGTTTGTACAGAGATGCTGTATGTAAGGCCTGTGTGACACTGGTGTGAGGGACTCATTCCTCACATCTCTGTTTGTATAGAGATGCTGTATGTAAGGCCTGTGTGGCTCTGGTGTGAGGGACTCATTCCTCACATCTCTGTTTGTACAGAGATGCTGTATGTAAGGCCTGTGTGGCTCTGGTGTGAGGGACTCATTCCTCACCTCTCTGTTTGTACAGAGATGCTGTATGTAAGGCCTGTGTGACTCTGGTGTGGGGGACTCATTCCTCACCTCTCTGTTTGTACAGAGATGCTGTATGTAGGCCTGTGTGACTCTGGTGTGGGGGACTCATTCCTCACCTCTCTGTTTGTACAGAGATGCTGTATGTAAGGCCTGTGTGGCTCTGGTGTGAGGGACTCATTCCTCACCTCTCTGTTTGTATAGAGATGCTGTATGTAAGGCCTGTGTGACTCTGGTGAGAGGGACTCATTTCTCATCTCTCTGTTTGTACAGAGATGCTGTAGGACTCTGGTCAGATAGATCCTATTCCCTATAGGACTCTGGTCAGATAGATCCTATTCCCTATAGGACTCTGGTCAGATAGATCCTATTCCCTATAGGACTCTGGTCAGAGGGAATCTATTCCCTATGGGACTCTGGTCAGATAGATCCTATTCCCTATAGGACTCTGGTCAGAGGGAATCTATTCCCTATAGGACTCTGGTCAGATAGATCCTATTCCCTATAGGACTCTGGTCAGATAGATCCTATTCCCTATATGCCTCTGGTCAGAGGGAATCTATTCCCTATAGGACTCTGGTCAGATAGATCCTATTCCCTATAGGACTCTGGTCAGATAGATCCTATTCCCTATAGGACTCTGGTCAGAGGGAATCTATTCCCTATGGGACTCTGGTCAGATAGATCCTATTCCCTATAGGACTCTGGTCAGATAGATCCTATTCCCTATAGGACTCTGGTCAGAGGGAATCTATTCCCTATGGGACTCTGGTCAGATAGATCCTATTCCCTATAGGACTCTGGTCAGATAGATCCTATTCCCTATAGGCCTCTGGTCAGAGGGAATCTATTCCCTATAGGACTCTGGTCAGAGGGATCCTATTCCCTATAGGACTCTGGTCAGAGGTAGTGTACTTCATAGGCAGGGTTGGGTAGGGGGGCCATTTGATGAATTGTTCAGCAGTCTTATGGCTTGGGGGAAGGAGCTGTTAAGGAGCCCTTTGTTCGTCCCAAAATGTGTTGCATGTCAGCAATCAAGTTTTCATGACTTTTTCAATGGTGGACATGGTCATAATGGTGATAATGGTGACCATGGTGATAATGGTGACATAGTGATAATGGTGACATAGCGATAATGGTGGACATGGTCACAATGGTGATAACGGTGACCGTGGTGATAATGGTATCCATGGCGATAATGGTGACCATGGTGATACTGGTGACCATCGTGATAATGGTGGACATGGTCATAATGGTGATAATGGTGACCATGGCAATAATGGTGACCATGGTGACCATGGTGATAATGGTGACATAGTGATAATGGTGACCATGGTGATAATGGTGACTATGGTGATTATGGTGATACTTTTAGAAGTTGGGAACACAATGTAACGTAACAGGCTTAATAATTCACAATAGAATCCTGCTATTAAATATCCTGCATATTAGATTTGAATCTTAGCCTACCTCTTTTACTTCTGCCCAGAGGCAGACCTAGTAAATACAAGTAAATACAGAAGTGTTTCTGCCATGAAGACAGAACAATGAGGCAGCAACAAGGACAGACAGAAACTAATTCAAGCCAGGGCAACAGAGTGTTTTCAACATTTTATTTGTAAAAGTTATCAAACTATGGTATGTTGATAGTACAGACTGGGAAATGATGCACATTCACATTTGATAACAAAAAAATAGTCGGGTCAAATTTACACAAAGTTCAAATGTCTAATAAATTTTACTTTGGTAAAAAGATCATTTTTGCCTTTCAAACCAAAGACACCAGTTAGACTGGTACCTGGATAACGACCATTTTTCAAATACTTCACAATCTGTATGTGCCACAAGATCATCTCAGACTAGAGGCTACTGATGTCTAGTAAGCACCTCTAGTTGATCTGGTAGCAGTGGAGCTGGGACCAGGCACTGAACCCCCCCTCCTGAAGGGATACTTCTCTCTCTCTCTCTCTCTCTCTCTCTCTCTCTCTCTCTCTCTCTCTCTCTCTCTCTCTCTCTCTCTCTCTCTCTCTCCATCTCTCTCAGTTCCTTGTTGCATGGAATAGACCCCAGCGTTGGTCCCCAGTGTTGCAGCGTTTTAGTTTGTCTCTCCAGCCGTTCACTATGGCCAGGTAGTCTTCCTCTGAGAACTCCTAGGAAAGACCCAAGATACAGGATAACATGGGTTTAACAGTCCAACGAAGTATCAAAATCAAATCAAATTGTATTTGTCACCTGCGCCGAATACAACAGGTGTAGTAGACCTGGGAGAAGACCAACTACCAATTGGATATCACGAAATTGGGGAGAGAAAAGGGGTAAAAAGTCAACAATAGCGAGGCAATATACAGGGGGTACCGGTACAGAGTCAATGTGGAGGCTATATACAGGGGGTACCGGTACTGAGTCAATGTGGAGGCTATATACAGGGGGTACCGGTACAGAGTCAATATGGAGGCTATATACAGGGGGTACCGGTACAGAGTCAATGTGGAGGCTATATACAGGGGGTACCAGTACAGAGTCAATGTGGAGGCTATATACAGGGGGTACCAGTACAGAGTCAATGTGGAGGCTATATACAGGGAGTACCGGTACAGAGTCAATGTGGAGGCTATATACAGGGGGTACCGGTACAGAGTCAATGTGGAGGCTATATACAGGGGGTACCAGTACAGAGTCAATGTGGTGGCTATATACAGGGTGTTACGGTACAGAGTCAATGTGGAGGCTATATACAGGGGGTACCGGTACAGAGTCAATGTGGAGGCTATATACAGGGGGTACCAGTACAGAGTCAATGTGGTGGCTATATACAGGGTGTTACGGTACAGAGTCAATGTGGAGGCTATATACAGGGGGTACCGGTACAGAGTCAATGTGGAGGCTATATACAGGGGGTACCGGTACAGAGTCAATGTGGAGGCTATATACAGGGGGTACCGGTACAGAGTCAATGTGGAGACTTTATACAGGGGGTACCGGTACAGAGGGGGTACTAGAGAGGCAGAGGCAGTAGGGATTTTCACACCTACAGTAGCCGGGCTATTAAACTTCCATTTTGTAAATAAATGGAGGTATGAAGAGTCTATTGTCCTGCTAATAGTCCATCATGGAAACATTGTCTGCAGAGTTCATGACCTGCTACACCTGTGGAAAAACACGTTTTCAAAATGCCTCCAGCTGTCATCATTAACATCATCATTACATCGTCACCACTGTAAATAAAACAGCATCTAAAGTGGTACAAATATATGTGTACTACTCAATGCCATCGGAATAGTCCCAGAACATATTCCAGTCTGTGCTATCAAAACAGTCCTGTAGCTTAGCATCTGCGTTATCTGACCACTTCCGTCTTGATCGAGTCTACTGGTACTTGCTTGTAAGCAGGAATCAGGAGGATAGAGTTATGGTCAGTTTTGCCAAATGGAGGGTTGAGGGAGAGCTTTGTACGCATCTCTGTGTGTGGAGTAAAGGAGGTCCAGAGTTTTTTTCCCCCTCTGGTTGCACATGTGACATGCTGGTAGAAAAAACGGATTTAAGTTTCCCTGCATTAAAGTCCCCGGCCACTAGGAGCGCTGCCTCTGGATGAGCATGTTCCTGTTTGCTTATGTCCCCATACAGCTTGTTGATTGCGGTCTTAGTGCCAGCATCGGCTTGTGGTGGGAAATAGACAACTACGAAAAATATAGATGAAAACTCTGTTGGTAAATAGTGTGGTCTACAGCTTATCATGAGACACTCTACCTCAGGTGTGCGAAACCTCAAGACTTCCTTAATATTTGATTTTGTGCACCAGCTGTTATTGACAAATAGACACAGACCACCACACTTTGTCTTACCAGACGTAGCTATTCTGTCTAGATGATGCACGGAAGCCATCCAGCTTTATATTATCCATGTCCTCGTTCAGCCACGACTAGGTGAAACACAAGATATTACTGTTTTGAATGTCCCGTTGGTAGGATAGTCATGATCGGAGCTCATCCCGTTTCTTATCCAATGATTGCACGTTGGCTAATAGTACGGAAGGTAGAGGCGGGTTACTCACTCGCCGTCGGATTCTTACAAGGTACCCTGACCTACGACCCCGATATCTCTGTCTCTTCTTCATGAGAATTAACGGGGGATTTGTTCCTTGTCCGGTATCTGAAGTGAATCCTTTGCGTCCGACGCGTAAACGAAATCCTATACTATTACAACGGTTTGTGTGAGTGAGTAAGAGAGGGAGGGAGGTAGGGAGGGAGGGAGAATGAAAGAGAGTACACGATTTACCATAATGAACTCGTCTTTCATGACTGCTGCTCTCTCCAGCTCTGTCTGGATCACCTGCGTGAACTGAGCTGTCCTGTCCTCAGCACGTACGTTAGAGAAACCTGCCTGCTGGAGGAACTGCAGACAGACAGTACATGGAGTTACATAGGATAATTCTAAGATATTATAACGTATGTGGTAAAAGTCAGGTCAGGGTGATATTATCAGGGTATTATCAGGTTTATGATTGGGCCCTACCTTGCCGTATTCTGGTGGGGTGTAGAGAATGTAACCTCTCTGTTTGACGTACTCCTGGAACTGAGGAGTCCAGGGCTTCTCTCCACAGCAGTAGTCAGTGATCAGAACCTGGCCAGTGGGCTTCAACCACGACTGAAGATGAAGATACACAGCGTTTTGGATTGGTAAAAACAGACAGCAAAATATAATACAGTCTGGAATTGATGTTAAGGTGTGTGTGGTTGTGCGGTTGTGTGTGTGTGTGTGTGTGTACACACACACACTCACATGGAAGCGTTTTAACAGTGCCAGTTTGTCGTCGATGTGCAGGATGGTGTCTCGACTGTAGACCACATCAAACGACCCTTCTGGGAACTCTCTCTTAGTGGCGTCGGCCACCTCGAAATGGACCTGCAGGAATAGGCAGGCAGAACCTGTTATTAAAACAACTTGAACTAAGACTGCTAATGCATTTCAATATATTTCAATTAACTTGACCATAGAAAAAGACATGTAGAACGTAACATTTTCACGACAACAGAAATGTTGTCAGAAACTCTAACCAAGTATGTTTCTCATTGTTGACCCAGTAACTCTATAACCTAGTATGTTTCTCATTGTTGACCCAGTAACTCTATAACCTGGTATGTTTCTCATTGTTGACCCAGTAACTCTATAACCTAGTATGTTTCTCATTGTTGACCCAGTAACTCTATAACCTAGTATGTTTCTCATTGTAGACATAGTAACTCTATAACCTAGTATGTTTCTCATTTTACCTTAGGTTCGAGTTCCAGATGAGAGCAACAACATGACCTCATTCATCTGACGACCAATCAGACTCACCGATGGAAGCTTCTCCTCCATGGCCCTCTCCATGGCGATATCCACCATGTTGGCTGACAGGTCCAGGCCCAGCACCTCCACGCCGAAGGCCTGCAGAACATCATCGTCATCATCATAATCATCATTGGAATATATGACCTATCCCGATCCTATTGTTTCTAATGTGAATGTGTTTATAGTGGACTGGACCATTTCTCCTATATACTAACAGTCACTGGGGGCTGACCTTTGCCATGTAGAAGTTTCCACCACCAATGCCACACCCCACATCCAGCACCTTCATCCCAGGCTTCAAGTTCAGCAGGTCAACAAACTCCTTTTTTAACCACAAAGATTTTAAAAAACAAAACAGAAAGTGTCAAGTCCATCCCAATAATAACTACACACACGTTTGGTATTTGGATATAGAGAAGGCTAAAAGAGCACAGTACCGTGACAGTCTGTGTAAACCCAGTCTAAACAGTAACTATGTTTCAGCAGTCTGTGTAAACCCAGTCTAAACAGTAACTATGTTTCAGCAGTCTGTGTAAACCCAGTCTAAACAGTAACTATGTTTCAGCAGTCTGTGTAAACCCATTCTAAACAGTAACTATGTTTCAGCAGTCTGTGTAAACCCAGTCTAAACAGTAACTATGTTTCAGCAGTCTGTGTAAACCCAGTCTAAACAGTAACTATGTTTCAGCAGTCTGTGTAAACCCAGTCTAAACAGTAACTATGTTTCAGCAGTCTGTGTAAACCCAGTCTAAACAGTAACTATGTTTCAGCAGTCTGTGTAAACCCAGTCTAAACAGTAACTATGTTTCAGCAGTCTGTGTAAACCCAGTCTAAACAGTAACTATGTTTCAGCAGTCTGTGTAAACCCAGTCTAAACAGTAACTATGTTTCAGCAGTCTGTGTAAACCCAGTCTAAACAGTAACTACACAACCTCTCCAGTGTGTTGTCTTTTCATGGTTCAGTGATTTTTATTCAACTTAGTCGTGGTTCACATATCCGTCTGTCCATAGGAAAAACACAAACCTTTCTACTCTGGGTCTTGATGTCCCAAACCTATGTTGGCTATGTGTGTGTGTGCATGCGTGAGTGTGTGTATGCCCGTGTGAGTGTGTGCAGGACTCCCTACCTTGGTAGTGCTGTGTCCCCCAGTGCTGACATATCCTGCCCCAAACATCTTCTCGTATCGCAGGATGCCTTTGCGTGTGTACTGCTGGTTGTCCAGGAACTGCTGGAAGGTTCTGAAGCCTTCTTGACAGGCGGTGTCCCGACCCACCTTCTCCAACAGCCAACACACCTGGTTCTGGTTGTTCTTCATCTGAAGAGGGGAAGATATGAGGAGAGTAATATCGCACGCACGCACGCACGCACGCACGCACGCACGCACGCACGCACACACACACACACACACACACACACACACACACACACACACACACACACACACACACACACACACACACACACACACACACACACACACACAGAGAGAGAGAGAGACAGCAGGCTACAGCAAACAGCCTGACATTACATTAGTTGAGACACAACACAATCAGTAGCAATAGAGCAACCTACCTTGATGTATGTCTGCACGATTTTATTGAGCACGATGTCAAAGCCAAACACCTGCTTCTCCACCCCCTCTGACTCCTCCCGCAGTGTTGTTGTCATCAAGTGACTGTAGTGGGCCGATGATCTGTAGTGGGTGGGGTTAAAGGTCCTCTTATAGTCACCTGGAGAGAGAGACAGAGAGAGAGACAGAGAGACAGAGAGAGAGAGACAAACAGACAGAGAGAGAGAGAGAGACAGAGAGAGAGAGAGAGAGAGAGAGAGAGAGAGAGAGAGAGAGAGAGAGAGAGAGAGAGAGAGAGAGAGAGAGAGAGAGAGAGAGAGAGAGAGAGAGAGAGAGAGAGAGAGAGAGAGAGAGAGAGAGAGAGAGAGATAAAGGAGATGGACCCACTGGTTGCCCTCCAGAGAGCTGGTTGTCCCATCCACCAAACTACCAGCTGTGAAGGGTGTATGCTTATTTGGTATAGAGCAGACATAACCCACTTTATTAAATAAGTCAAAACTGGAACATTTTACATCTGGCTAGAAATTAATGAGGAAATTATGTCAACAGAGAAACATGTTCTCATGTGTGCTACCTATATCCCCCTAATAGATTCCCCATACTTTAATGAAGACAGCTTCTCCATCCTAGAGGGGGAGATCAACAATTTCCAGGCCCACGATCATGTAGTAGGTCTGTGGAAACCTAAATGCCAAAACCTGACAGCCTCAGCACACAGGGGGACAAAAACCTGCCTGGAGGTGACAGAATTCCCTCCCCCATATTCCCCTCCAGACACAACTACAACAACATAACCAATAAAAACGGGTCACAACTCCTGCAGCTCTGTTAGACGCTGGGTGTGTATATAGCCAATGGTAGGTGTCGAGGGGACTCCTATGGTATTCCTGTACAAAATGTTTCACTGTAATAGTGAAGGTGTAAACTTGACAGTAGAAAACCTAAACACTATATCTGACCTCTCAGCTTTCCCATCAAATCTAAAAATGTCAAGCAGACAACCGAAAGAAAATGAACAACAATGACAAATGGTTTGATGAAGAATGCAACAACCTAAGAAAGACATTGAGAAACCTGAACAACCAAAAACATAGAGACCCGGAAAGTCTTCACTATGGTGAATCACTAAAACAAAATAAACTAAAACAATACAGAAATACACTACGGAGAAAGAAGGAACAGCACATCAGAAATCAGCTCAATATAATTGAAGAATCCATAGACTCTAACCACTTCTGGGAAAATTGGAAAACACCAAACAAACAACAACACGAAGAGTTATCTATCCAAAATGGAGATGTGTGGGTAAACCACTTCTCCAATCATTTAGTCTCTATAACAAAGAGCAAACAACAAACAATAAACACATATACATGATCAAATACAAAATCTTAGAATGAACTATTAAAGTCTACCAGAACCCACTGGATTCTCTAATTACCTTGAATGAACTACAGGACAATATACAAACCCAACAACCCAAAAAGGCCTGTGGTGTTGATGGTATCCTCAATGAAATGATCAAATATACAGACCACAAATTCCAATTGGCTATACTAAAACTCTTTAGCATCATCCTCAGCTCTGGCATATTTCCCAATACTTGGAACCAAGGACTGATCAGCCCAATGATCAGTCCTTGGGCAAATTTGACCCCAAAAACTACAGTGGGATATGTGTCAACACCAACTTTGGTAAAGTCCTCTGCAAAGACTTCTCATGCTTTATTGATTTAAAAAAATCTTTAGACTCAATTTGGCATGAGGGTCTGGTCTACAAATTGATGGAAAGTGGTGTTGGGGAAAAACATACGACATTATAAAATCCATGTACAAAAACAACAAGTGTGCGGTTAAAATTGGCAAAAAAACACATTTCTTTCCACAGGGCTGTGGGGTGAGACAGGGATGCAGCTTAAGCCCCACCCTCTTCACCATATATGTCAACAAAATTGGCGAGGGCACTAGAACAGTCTGCAGCACCCGGCCTCACCCTACTAGAATCTGAAGTGAAATGTCTACTGTTTGCTGATGATCTGGTGCTTCTGTCCCCAACCAAGTAGGGCCTAGATATTCTCCACAGATTCTGACAGACCTGGGCCCTGACAGTAAATCTCAGTAAGACAAAAAATAATGGTGTTCCAAATAAGGTCCACTTGCCAGGACCACAAATACAAATCAAATCAAATCAAATTTTATTTGTCACATACACATGGTTAGCAGATGTTAATGCGAGTGTAGCGAAATGCTTGTACAAATTCCATCTAGACACCGTTGCCCCAGAGCACACAAAAAACGATACATACATTGGCCTAAACATCAGCGCCACAGGTAACTTCCACAAAGATGTGAACGATCTGAGAGAAGAAGAAGAGCCTTCTGTGCCATCAAAAGGGACATAAAATTCAACATACCAATTAGGATCTGTCTAAATATACTCGAATCAGTTATAGGACCCATTGCATCAGTTACAGAACCCAGTTTTAGAACCCATTGCCCTTCATGGCCTGGGGTCCGCTCACCAACAAGAATTCACAAAATGGGACAAACACCAAATTGAGACTCTGCATTCAGAATTCTGCAAAAATATCCAATGTGTACAACATAAAACACCAAATAATGTACGCAGAGCAGAATTAGGCCGATACCCACTAATGATCAAAATCCAGAAAAGAGATGTTAAATTCTACAACCACCTAAGAGGAAGCGATTCCCAAACCTTCCATAATAAAGCCAAAACCTACAGAAAGATGAACCTGGAGGAGAGCCCCCTAAGCAAGCTCGTCCTGGGGCTCTGTTCACAAACACAATCAGACCCCACAGAGTCCCAAGACAGCAACACGATTCATTAGAAAACAAAAATAAAATTACTTAACGCATTGGAAAGAACAAACTAGAGTGATATTTGGCCCTAAACAGAGAGTACACAGTGGCAGAATACCTGACCACTCTGACTGACCCTAAACTGAGAGTACACAGTGGCAGAATACCTGACCACTGTGACTAGCCCAAAATGAAGGAAGTCTTTGACTATGTATAGACTCAGTGAGCATAGCCTTGTAGTTAAGAAAGGTGGCCGTTGTCAGACCTGGCTCTCAAGAGAAGACAGGCTATGTGCAAACTTCCCACATAACCTCATGCCAAACGTATGACCGTATTAGAGACACATATTTCCCTCAGATTACACAGACCTACAAATACTTCGAAAAACAAATCCAATTTTGATAAACTCCCATATCTATTGAGTGAAATAACCTGTGGTAGAAAAGTAACCAATTGTCAATCTTGAGTAAAAGTAAAGGTACCTTAATAGAAAGTTACTCAAGTAAAAGTGGAAGTCACCCAGTAAAATCCTACTTGAGTAAATATCTAAAAGTATTTGGTTTTAAATATACTTAATTATCAAAAGTAAAGTATAAATAAATAAAAATTCCTTATACTAAGCAAGGCAGACGGCACCATTTTCTTGCTATTAAAGGGGCTCCAACACTCAGACATTATCAACACAACATGCATTTGTGTTTAGTGAGTCCGCCAGCCCAGAGGCAGTAGGGATGATTACATGTTCTCTGTTTAGTGAGTCCTCCAGGCCAGAGGCAGTAGGGATGACTACTTGTTCTCTGTTTAGTGAGTCCTCCAGGCCAGAGGCAGTAGGGATGACTACTTGTTCTCTGTTTAGTGTGTCCTCCAGGCCAGAGGCAGTAGGGATGACTACTTATTCTCTGTTTAGTGAGTCCTCCAGGCCGGAGGCAGTAGGGATGACTACTTGTTCTCTGTTTAGTGAGTCCACCAGGCCAGAGGCAGTAGGGATGACTACTTGTTCTCTGTTTAGTGAGTCCTCCAGGCCAGAGGCAGTAGGGATGACTACTTGTTCTCTGTTTAGTGTGTCCTCCAGGCCAGAGGCAGTAGGGATGACTACTTGTTCTCTGTTTAGTGAGTCCTCCAGGCCGGAGGCAGTAGGGATGACTACTTGTTCTCTGTTTAGTGAGTCCACCAGGCCAGAGGCAGTAGGGATGACTGCTTGTTCTCTGTTTAGTGAGTCCTCCAGGCCAGAGGCAGTAGGGATGACTACTTGTTCTCTGTTTAGTGAGTCCACCAGCCCAGAGGCAGTAGGGATGACTACTTGTTCTCTGTTTAGTGTGTCCTCCAGGCCAGAGGCAGTAGGGATGACTACTTGTTCTCTGTTTAGTGAGTCCACCAGCCCAGAGGCAGTAGGGATGACTACTTGTTCTCTGTTTAGTGAGTCCACCAGCCCAGAGGCAGTAGGGATGACTACTTGTTCTCTGTTTAGTCAGTCCACCAGCCCAGAGGCAGTAGGGATGACTACTTGTTCTCTGTTTAGTGAGTCCTCCAGGCCAGAGGCAGTAGGGATGACTACTTGTTCTCTGTTTAGTGAGTCCACCAGCCCAGAGGCAGTAGGGGTGACTACTTTTTCTCTGTTTAGTGAGTCCACCAGCCCAGAGGCAGTAGGGATGACTACTTGTTCTCTGTTTAGTGAGTCCTCCAGGCCAGAGGCAGTAGGGATGACTACTTGTTCTCTGTTTAGTGTGTCCTCCAGGCCAGAGGCAGTAGGGATGACTACTTGTTCTCTGTTTAGTGAGTCCACCAGCCCAGAGGCAGTAGGGATGACTACTTGTTCTCTGTTTAGTGAGTCCTCCAGGCCAGAGGCAGTAGGGATGACTACTTGTTCTCTGTTTAGTGTGTCCTCCAGGCCAGAGGCAGTAGGGATGACTACTTGTTCTCTGTTTAGTGAGTCCTCCAGGCCAGAGGCAGTAGGGATGACTACTTGTTCTCTGTTTAGTGAGTCCACCAGGCCAGAGGCAGTAGGGATGACTGCTTGTTCTCTGTTTAGTGAGTCCTCCAGGCCAGAGGCAGTAGGGATGACTACTTGTTCTCTGTTTAGTGAGTCCTCCAGGCCAGAGGCAGTAGGGGTGACTACTTGTTCTCTGTTTAGTGTGTCCTCCAGGCCAGAGGCAGTAGGGATGACTACTTGTTCTCTGTTTAGTGAGTCCTCCAGGCCAGAGGCAGTAGGGATGACTACTTGTTCTCTGTTTAGTGAGTCCACCAGCCCAGAGGCAGTAGGGATGACTACTTGTTCTCTGTTTAGTGAGTCCTCCAGGCCAGAGGCAGTAGGGATGACTACTTGTTCTCTGTTTAGTGTGTCCTCCAGGCCAGAGGCAGTAGGGATGACTACTTGTTCTCTGTTTAGTGAGTCCACCAGGCCAGAGGCAGTAGGGATGACTACTTATTCTCTGTTTAGTGAGTCCACCAGGCCAGAGGCAGTAGGGATGACTACTTGTTCTCTGTTTAGTGTGTCCTCCAGGCCAGAGGCAGTAGGGATGACTACTTGTTCTCTGTTTAGTTAGTCCTCCAGGCCAGAGGCAGTAGGGATGACTACTTGTTCTCTGTTTAGTGAGTCCTCCAGGCCAGAGGCAGTAGGGATGACTACTTGTTCTCTGTTTAGTGAGTCCTCCAGGCCAGAGGCAGTAGAGATGACTACTTGTTCTCTGTTTAGTGAGTCCACCAGGCCAGAGGCAGTAGGGATGACTACTTGTTCTCTGTTTAGTGAGTCCACCAGGCCAGAGGCAGTAGGGATGACTAATTGTTCTCTGTTTAGTGTGTCCTCCAGGCCAGAGGCAGTGGGATGACTACTTGTTCTCTGTTTAGTGAGTCCACCAGGAAGAGGCAGTAGGGATGACTACTTGTTCTCTGTTTAGTGAGTCCTCCAGGCCAGAAGCAGTAGGGATGACTACTTGTTCTCTGTTTAGTGAGTCCTCCAGGCCAGAGGCAGTAGGGATGACTACTTGTTCTCTGTTTAGTGAGTCCTCCAGGCCAGAGGCAGTAGGGATGACTACTTGTTCTCTGTTTAGTGTGTCCTCCAGGCCAGAGGCAGTAGGGATGACTACTTGTTCTCTGTTTAGTGAGTCCACCAGGCCAGAGGCAGTAGGGATGACTACTTATTCTCTGTTTAGTGAGTCCACCAGGCCAGAGGCAGTAGGGATGACTACTTGTTCTCTGTTTAGTGTGTCCTCCAGGCCAGAGGCAGTAGGGATGACTACTTGTTCTCTGTTTAGTGTGTCCTCCAGGCCAGAGGCAGTAGGGATGACTACTTGTTCTCTGTTTAGTGAGTCCACCAGGCCAGAGGCAGTAGGGATGACTACTTGTTCTCTGTTTAGTGTGTCCACCAGGCCAGAGGCAGTAGGGGTGACTACTTGTTCTCTGTTTAGTGAGTCCACCAGGAAGAGGCAGTAGGGATGACTACTTGTTCTCTGTTTAGTGAGTCCTCCAGGCCAGAAGCAGTAGGGATGACTACTTGTTCTCTGTTTAGTGAGTCCTCCAGGCCAGAGGCAGTAGGGATGACTACTTGTTCTCTGTTTAGTGAGTCCTCCAGGCCAGAGGCAGTAGGGATGACTACTTGTTCTCTGTTTAGTGTGTCCTCCAGGCCAGAGGCAGTAGGGATGACTACTTGTTCTCTGTTTAGTGAGTCCACCAGGCCAGAGGCAGTAGGGATGACTACTTATTCTCTGTTTAGTGAGTCCACCAGGCCAGAGGCAGTAGGGATGACTACTTGTTCTCTGTTTAGTGTGTCCTCCAGGCCAGAGGCAGTAGGGATGACTACTTGTTCTCTGTTTAGTGTGTCCTCCAGGCCAGAGGCAGTAGGGATGACTACTTGTTCTCTGTTTAGTGAGTCCACCAGGCCAGAGGCAGTAGGGATGACTACTTGTTCTCTGTTTAGTGTGTCCACCAGGCCAGAGGCAGTAGGGGTGACTACTTGTTCTCTGTTTAGTGAGTCCTCCAGGCCAGAGGCAGTAGGGATGACTACTTGTTCTCTGTTTAGTGAGTCCACCAGGCCAGAGGCAGTAGGGATGACTACTTGTTCTCTGTTTAGTGTGTCCTCCAGGCCAGAGGCAGTAGGGATGACTACTTGTTCTCTGTTTAGTGTGTCCTCCAGGCCAGAGGCAGTAGGGATGACTACTTGTTCTCTGTTTAGTGTGTCCTCCAGGCCAGAGGCAGTAGGGATGACTACTTGTTCTCTGTTTAGTGAGTCCACCAGCCCAGAGGCAGTAGGGATGACTACTTGTTCTCTGTTTAGTGAGTCCTCCAGGCCAGAGGCAGTAGGGATGACTACTTGTTCTCTGTTTAGTGTGTCCTCCAGGCCAGAGGCAGTAGGGATGACTACTTGTTCTCTGTTTAGTGAGTCCTCCAGGCCAGAGGCAGTAGGGATGACTACTTGTTCTCTGTTTAGTGAGTCCACCAGGCCAGAGGCAGTAGGGATGACTGCTTGTTCTCTGTTTAGTGAGTCCTCCAGGCCAGAGGCAGTAGGGATGACTACTTGTTCTCTGTTTAGTGAGTCCTCCAGGCCAGAGGCAGTAGGGGTGACTACTTGTTCTCTGTTTAGTGTGTCCTCCAGGCCAGAGGCAGTAGGGATGACTACTTGTTCTCTGTTTAGTGAGTCCTCCAGGCCAGAGGCAGTAGGGATGACTACTTGTTCTCTGTTTAGTGAGTCCACCAGCCCAGAGGCAGTAGGGATGACTACTTGTTCTCTGTTTAGTGAGTCCTCCAGGCCAGAGGCAGTAGGGATGACTACTTGTTCTCTGTTTAGTGTGTCCTCCAGGCCAGAGGCAGTAGGGATGACTACTTGTTCTCTGTTTAGTGAGTCCACCAGGCCAGAGGCAGTAGGGATGACTACTTATTCTCTGTTTAGTGAGTCCACCAGGCCAGAGGCAGTAGGGATGACTACTTGTTCTCTGTTTAGTGTGTCCTCCAGGCCAGAGGCAGTAGGGATGACTACTTGTTCTCTGTTTAGTTAGTCCTCCAGGCCAGAGGCAGTAGGGATGACTACTTGTTCTCTGTTTAGTGAGTCCTCCAGGCCAGAGGCAGTAGGGATGACTACTTGTTCTCTGTTTAGTGAGTCCTCCAGGCCAGAGGCAGTAGAGATGACTACTTGTTCTCTGTTTAGTGAGTCCACCAGGCCAGAGGCAGTAGGGATGACTACTTGTTCTCTGTTTAGTGAGTCCACCAGGCCAGAGGCAGTAGGGATGACTAATTGTTCTCTGTTTAGTGTGTCCTCCAGGCCAGAGGCAGTGGGATGACTACTTGTTCTCTGTTTAGTGAGTCCACCAGGAAGAGGCAGTAGGGATGACTACTTGTTCTCTGTTTAGTGAGTCCTCCAGGCCAGAAGCAGTAGGGATGACTACTTGTTCTCTGTTTAGTGAGTCCTCCAGGCCAGAGGCAGTAGGGATGACTACTTGTTCTCTGTTTAGTGAGTCCTCCAGGCCAGAGGCAGTAGGGATGACTACTTGTTCTCTGTTTAGTGTGTCCTCCAGGCCAGAGGCAGTAGGGATGACTACTTGTTCTCTGTTTAGTGAGTCCACCAGGCCAGAGGCAGTAGGGATGACTACTTATTCTCTGTTTAGTGAGTCCACCAGGCCAGAGGCAGTAGGGATGACTACTTGTTCTCTGTTTAGTGTGTCCTCCAGGCCAGAGGCAGTAGGGATGACTACTTGTTCTCTGTTTAGTGTGTCCTCCAGGCCAGAGGCAGTAGGGATGACTACTTGTTCTCTGTTTAGTGAGTCCACCAGGCCAGAGGCAGTAGGGGTGACTACTTGTTCTCTGTTTAGTGAGTCCTCCAGGCCAGAGGCAGTAGGGATGACTACTTGTTCTCTGTTTAGTGAGTCCACCAGGCCAGAGGCAGTAGGGATGACTACTTGTTCTCTGTTTAGTGTGTCCTCCAGGCCAGAGGCAGTAGGGATGACTACTTGTTCTCTGTTTAGTGTGTCCTCCAGGCCAGAGGCAGTAGGGATGACTACTTGTTCTCTGTTTAGTGAGTCCACCAGCCCAGAGGCAGTAGGGATGACTGCTTGTTCTCTGTTTAGTGTGTCCTCCAGGCCAGAGGCAGTAGGGATGACTACATGTTCTCTGTTTAGTGAGTCCTCCAGGCCAGAGGCAGTAGGGATGACTACTTGTTCTCTGTTTAGTGTGTCCTCCAGGCCAGAGGCAGTAGGGATGACTACTTGTTCTCTGTTTAGTGAGTCCACCAGGCCAGAGGCAGTAGGGATGACTACTTATTCTCTGTTTAGTGAGTCCACTAGGCCAGAGGCAGTAGGGATGACTACTTGTTCTCTGTTTAGTGTATCCTCCAGGCCAGAGGCAGTAGGGATGACTACTTGTTCTCTGTTTAGTGTGTCCTCCAGGCCAGAGGCAGTAGGGATGACTGCTTGTTCTCTGTTTAGTGAGTCCTCCAGGCCAGAGGCAGTAGGGATGACTACTTATTCTCTGTTTAGTGTGTCCCCCAGGCCAGAGGCAGTAGGGATGACTACTTGTTCTCTGTTTAGTGAGTCCTCCAGGCCAGAGGCAGTAGGGATGACTACTTATTCTCTGTTTAGTGTGTCCCCCAGGCCAGAGGCAGTAGGGATGACTACTTGTTCTCTGTTTAGCGTGTCCCCCAGGCCAGAGGCAGTAGGGATGACTACTTGTTCTCTGTTTAGTGAGTCCTCCAGGCCAGAGGCAGTAGGGATGACTACTTGTTCTCTGTTTAGTGAGTCCACCAGGCCAGAGGCAGTAGGGATGACTAATTGTTCTCTGTTTAGTGTGTCCTCCAGGCCAGAGGCAGTAGGGATGACTACTTGTTCTCTGTTTAGTGAGTCCACCAGGCCAGAGGCAGTAGGGATGACTACTTGTTCTCTGTTTAGTGAGTCCTCCAGGCCAGAGGCAGTAGGGATGACTACTTGTTCTCTGTTTAGTGAGTCCTCCAGGCCAGAGGCAGTAGGGATGACTACTTGTTCTCTGTTTAGTGAGTCCTCCAGGCCAGAGGCAGTAGGGATGACTACTTGTTCTCTGTTTAGTGTGTCCTCCAGGCCAGAGGCAGTAGGGATGACTACTTGTTCTCTGTTTAGTGAGTCCACCAGCCCAGAGGCAGTAGGGATGACTGCTTGTTCTCTGTTTAGTGTGTCCTCCAGGCCAGAGGCAGTAGGGATGACTACATGTTCTCTGTTTAGTGAGTCCTCCAGGCCAGAGGCAGTAGGGATGACTACTTGTTCTCTGTTTAGTGTGTCCTCCAGGCCAGAGGCAGTAGGGATGACTACTTGTTCTCTGTTTAGTGAGTCCACCAGGCCAGAGGCAGTAGGGATGACTACTTATTCTCTGTTTAGTGAGTCCACTAGGCCAGAGGCAGTAGGGATGACTACTTGTTCTCTGTTTAGTGTGTCCTCCAGGCCAGAGGCAGTAGGGATGACTACTTGTTCTCTGTTTAGTGTGTCCTCCAGGCCAGAGGCAGTAGGGATGACTGCTTGTTCTCTGTTTAGTGAGTCCTCCAGGCCAGAGGCAGTAGGGATGACTACTTATTCTCTGTTTAGTGTGTCCCCCCAGGCCAGAGGCAGTAGGGATGACTACTTGTTCTCTGTTTAGTGAGTCCTCCAGGCCAGAGGCAGTAGGGATGACTACTTATTCTCTGTTTAGTGTGTCCCCCAGGCCAGAGGCAGTAGGGATGACTACTTGTTCTCTGTTTAGCGTGTCCCCCAGGCCAGAGGCAGTAGGGATGACTACTTGTTCTCTGTTTAGTGAGTCCTCCAGGCCAGAGGCAGTAGGGATGACTACTTGTTCTCTGTTTAGTGAGACCACCAGGCCAGAGGCAGTAGGGATGACTAATTGTTCTCTGTTTAGTGTGTCCTCCAGGCCAGAGGCAGTAGGGATGACTACTTGTTCTCTGTTTAGTGAGTCCACCAGGCCAGAGGCAGTAGGGATGACTACTTGTTCTCTGTTTAGTGAGTCCTCCAGGCCAGAGGCAGTAGGGATGACTACTTGTTCTCTGTTTAGTGAGTCCTCCAGGCCAGAGGCAGTAGGGATGACTACTTGTTCTCTGTTTAGTGAGTCCTCCAGGCCAGAGGCAGTAGGGATGACTACTTGTTCTCTGTTTAGTGTGTCCTCCAGGCCAGAGGCAGTAGGGATGACTACTTGTTCTCTGTTTAGTGAGTCCACCAGGCCAGAGGCAGTAGGGATGACTACTTATTCTCTGTTTAGTGAGTCCACCAGGCCAGAGGCAGTAGGGATGACTACTTGTTCTCTGTTTAGTGTGTCCTCCAGGCCAGAGGCAGTAGGGATGACTACTTGTTCTCTGTTTAGTGTGTCCTCCAGGCCAGAGGCAGTAGGGATGACTACTTGTTCTCTGTTTAGTCAGTCCACCAGGCCAGAGGCAGTAGGGATGACTACTTGTTCTCTGTTTAGTGTGTCCACCAGGCCAGAGGCAGTAGGGATGACTACTTGTTCTCTGTTTAGTGAGTCCTCCAGGCCAGAGGCAGTAGGGATGACTGCTTGTTCACTGTTTAGTGAGTCCACCAGGCCAGAGGCAGTAGGGATGACTGCTTGTTCTCTGTTTAGTGAGTCCTCCAGGCCAGAGGCAGTAGGGATGACTACTTGTTCTCTGTTTAGTGAGTCCACCAGGCCAGAGGCAGTAGGGATGACTACTTGTTCTCTGTTTAGTGAGTCCTCCAGGCCAGTGGCAGTAGGGATGACTACTTGTTCTCTGTTTAGTGAGTCCTCCAGGCCAGAGGCAGTAGGGATGACTACTAGTTCTCTGTTTAGTGAGTCCACCAGGCCAGAGGCAGTAGGGATGACTGCTTGTTCTCTGTTTAGTGAGTCCTCCAGGCCAGAGGCAGTAGGGATGACTACTTGTTCTCTGTTTAGTGAGTCCACCAGGCCAGAGGCAGTAGGGATGACTACTTGTTCTCTGTTTAGTGAGTCCTCCAGGCCAGTGGCAGTAGGGATGACTACTTGTTCTCTGTTTAGTGAGTCCTCCAGGCCAGAGGCAGTAGGGATGACTACTTGTTCTCTGTTTAGTGTGTCCTCCAGGCCAGAGGCAGTAGGGATGACTACTTGTTCTCTGTTTAGTGAGTCCACCAGGCCAGAGGCAGTAGGGATGACTACTTGTTCTCTGTTTAGTGAGTCCTCCAGGCCAGTGGCAGTAGGGATGACTACTTGTTCTCTGTTTAGTGAGTCCCCCAGGCCAGAGGCAGTAGGGATGACTACTTGTTCTCTGTTTAGTGAGTCCTCCAGGCCAGAGGCAGTAGGGATGACTACTTGTTCTCTTGATAAGTGCTTGAATTGAACAATTTTCCTGCCCTGCTAAGCATTCAAAATGTAGCAAGTACTTTTGGTTGTTAAGGAAAATGTAAGTAAACAGTACAGATACCCCACCTATGTATGACAATACCTCCACCTCTACCTACTCTGTCTGCTCTGTAGACAATATACCCAGCTAACAGAACATCTGAGTCTACCTCTACCTACTCTGTCATTCTACCCAGCTAACAGAACATCTGAGTCTACCTCTACCCACTCTGTCTGCTCTGTAGACAATATACTTAGCTAACAGAACATCTTAGTCCACCTCTACCTACTCTGTCTGCTCTGTAGACAATATACCCAGCTAACAGAACATCTGAGTCTACCTCTACCTACTCTGTCTGCTCTGTAGACAATATACCCAGCTAACAGAACATCTGAGTCTACCTTTACCCACTGTCTGCTCTGTAGACAATATACCCAGCTAACAGAACATCTGAGTCTACCTTTACCCACTGTCTGCTCTGTAGACAATATACCCAGCTAACAGAACATCTGAGTCTACCTCTACCCACTGTCTGCTCTGTAGACAATATACCCAGCTAACAGAACATCTGAGTCTACCTCTACCCACTGTCTGCTCTGTAGACAATATACTTAGCTAACAGAACATCTTAGTCCACCTCTACCTACTCTGTCTGCTCTGTAGACAATATACCCAGCTAACAGAACATCTGAGTCTACCTCTACCCACTGTCTGCTCTGTAGACAATATACCCAGCTAACAGAACATCTGAGTCTACCTTTACCCACTGTCTGCTCTGTAGACAATATACCCAGCTAACAGAACATCTGAGTCTACCTCTACCCACTGTCTGCTCTGTAGACAATATACCCAGCTAACAGAACATCTGAGTCTACCTTTACCCACTGTCTGCTCTGTAGACAATATACCCAGCTAACAGAACATCTGGGTCTACCTTTACCCACTGTCTGCTCTGTAGACAATATACCCAGCTAACAGAACATCTGAGTCTACCTTTACCCACTGTCTGCTCACTACTTATATAGTCTGTTTGTAACGCCACTCACTACTTATATAGTCTGTTTGTAACTCCACTCACTACTTATATAGTCTGTTTGTAACTCCACTCACTACTTATATAGTCTGTTTGTAACTCCACTCACTACTTATATAGTCTGTTTGTAACTCCACTCACTACTTATATAGTATGTTTGTAACTCCACTCACTACTTATATAGTCTGTTTGTAACTCCACTCACTACTTATATAGTCTGTTTGTAACTCCACTCACTACTTATATAGTCTGTTTGTAACTCCACTCACTACTTATATAGTCTGTTCGTAATCATAAAAGTGACCATGTAAGAAACTACCACGATTACAATATGATTTTCGTTGCAATTTTCTATGAATGTGTGTGATGTGAATGACTGAGTGCACACGCTCTCTAGTACGCTTAATTTCACGGCAGATAGTCTGACCTGAGTTTATGTAACTCATGAAGGTGAAAGTGGACTGAATAGGGATCTGTTTAGTAAGGTATTAAATTATGAGAGGACGACAGGATGAGAGGAGTATCTGGGTAGATACACTGCTCAAAAAAATAAAGGGAACACTTAAACAACACAATGTAACTCCAAGTCAATCACACTTCTGTGAAATCAAACTGTCCACTTAGGAAGCAACACTGATTGACAATAAATTTCACATGCTGTTGTGCAAATGGAATAGACAACAGGTGGAAATTATAGGCAATTAGCAAGACACCCCCAATAAATGAGTGGTTCTGCAGGTGGTAACCACAGACCACTTCTCAGTTCCTATGCTTCCTGGCTGATGTTTTGGTCACTTTTGAATGCTGGCGGTGCTTTCACTCTAGTGGTAGCATGAGACAGAGTCTACAACCCACACAAGTGGCTCAGGTTTTGCAGCTATTCCAGGATGGCACATCAATGCGAGCTGTGGCAAGAAGGTTTGCTGTGTCTGTCAGCGTAGTGTCCAGAGCATGGAGCCGGTACCAGGAGACAGGCCAGTACATCAGGAGACGTGGAGGAGGCCGTAGGAGGGCAACAACCCAGCAGCAGGACCGCTATTTGCCAGAGAACACCAAGATTGGCAAATTCGCCACTGGCGCCCTGTACTCTTCACAGATGAAAGCAGGTTCACATTGAGCACATGTGACAGACGTGGCAGAGTCTGGAGATGCTGTGGAGAACGTTCTGCTGCCTGCAACATCCTCCAGCATGACCGGTTTGGCGGTGGGTCAGTCATGGTGTGGGGTGGCATTTCTTTGGGGGGCCGCACAGCCCTCCATGTGCTCGCCAGAGGTAGCCTGACTGCCATTAGGTACCGAGATGAGATCCTCAGACGCCTTGTGAGACCATATGCTGGTTCGGTTGGCGCTGGGTTCCTACTAATGCAAGACAATGCTAGACCTCATGTGGCTGGAATGAGTCAGCAGTTCCTGCAAGAGGAAGGCATTGATGCTATGGACTGGCCCGCCCGTTCCCCAGACCTGAATCCAATTGAGCACATCTGGGACATCATGTCTCGCTCCATCCACCAACGCCACATTGCACCACAGACTGTCCAGGAGTTGGCGGATGCTTTAGCACAGGTCTGGGAGGAGAACCCTCAGGAGACCATCCGCCACCACATCAGGAGCATGCCCAGGTGTTGTAGGGAGGTCATACAGGCACGTGGAGGCCACACACTACTGAGCCTCATTTTGACTTGTTTTAAGGACATTACATCAAAGTTGGATCAGCCTGTAGTGTGGTTTTCCACTTTAATTTTGAGTGTGACTCCAAATCCAGATCTCCGTGGGTTGATAAATTTGATTTCTATTGATAATTTTTGTGTGATTTTGTTGTCAGCACAATCAACTATGTAAAGGAAAAAGTATTTAATAAGAATATTTCATTCATTCAGATCTAGGATGTGTTATTTTAGTGTTCCCTTTATTTTTTTTGAGCAGTGTATATTACCATGTTGCTTCCACCTATCAACCTCTCATCTCTACAGAAGGGTATAGGGATTCATTAGACAGTAACCTCTCAGCTCTACAGAAGGGTATAGGGATTCATTAGACAGTAACCTCTCAGCTCTACAGGAGGGTCTAGGGATTCATTAGACAGTAAGTAACCTCTCAGCTCTACAGGAGGGTCTAGGGATTCATCAGACAGTAACCTCTCAGCTCTACAGGAGGGTCTAGGGATTCATTAGACAGTAACCTCTCAGCTCTACAGGAAGGTCATTACTGTAAGACTCACAATAGAAATTCAGGTGATATTAAAGCTCGTACCTGATTGGTGGTTGCAGGACTCCCTAAAAAACAGGTATCCACCGAGGCGGAGCCATCCCAGCATCCTCTCTGTTAGTGACCTCAGCTCCTCGTCACTCAGATACATCAGTAGCCAGTTGGAGAAAATGATGTCAAAACTGATGGGGAGGTACACATCAGAATAACACCATAACTGATGGGGGGGTACACATCAGAATAACACCATAACTGATGGGGGTGGGGGTACACATCAGAATAACACCATAACTGACAGGGGGTACACATCAGAATAACACCATAACTGACACGGGGGGGTACACATCAGAATAACATCATAACTGACGGGGGGGGGTACACATCAGAATAACATCATAACCTATGGGGGGGGGGGTGTACATCAGAATAACACCATAACTGACGGGGGGGTACACATCAGAATAACATCATAACCTATGGGGTACACATCAGAATAACATCATAACCTATGGGGGTACACATCAGAATAACATCATAACCTATGGGGGGGGGGTACACATCAGAATAACATCATAACCTATGGGGGGGGTACACATCAGAATAACACCAAAACAATAACCTTAGCTTAATCAATCCAAAGTCACAATGTCAACAGACTTGTGTATTTTCTTATTTAACCTTTATTTAACTAGGCAAGTCAGTTCCTATTCTTATTTACAATGACGGCCAAACCCTGACGACGCTGGGCCAATTGTCCACCGCCCTATGGGACCCTATGGGATCCTGTGGGACTCTATGGGAGCCTATGGGACCCTATGGGACCCTATGGGACTCTATGGGACCCTATGGGACCCTATGGGACTCTATGGGACCCTATGGGACCCTATGTGACCCTATGGGACCCTATGGGACCCTATGGGACTCTATGGGACTCTATGGGACCCTATGGGACTCTATGGGACCCTATGGGACTCTATGGGACCCTATGGGACTCTATGGGACCCTATGTGACCCTATGGGACTCTATGGGACCCTATGTGACCCTATGGGACTCTATGGGACCCTATGGGACTCTATGGGACTCTATGGGACCCTATGGGACTCTATGGGACCCTATGGGACTCTATGGGACCCTATGGGACTCCGAATCACGGCCAGATGTGATACAGCCTGGATCCTCCCTAGGAGAGGGGGTGACCTTGATAATTTATTGTTAAAATGAGAGGCTGCCTGGATCTTTAATTTAAAGACCCTTGCGCCCTTCGGTCTCAACGTAGACTTTGATCTGAAGCCATTCTTGTGATTATTGTGACTTTGCCATTGTAATTGTGTGTAAACTTGTATAGTCAAATTAATCTATGATCGTATGCTATCCATTTGTTTGTATGCTGTTCTTTGTATGACATTTTAATATTTGATTATTAACCAATGATATTAGGCCACTCCTGGCCATGATTACAGACACCTGTGTCTTTTGACACTATATAAACGAGTCATCCCGTAGTGTTTGTGATTATACCCTGATGAAGACAGCTTGGCTGTCGAAACATTGTTATTACATTTTTGCATCTGAGCTCCAAGAGTGTGCGGCTTTCTTTTATTTTCAAGTTTCTACTCCGCCAGCCAGCACCTCGTCTTAATAGGTGTGCGTTTCTTTTTCTTCTAAACAGCCTGGATTCAAACCAGGTCGTATAGTGACACCTTTTGTACTGAGATGCAGTGCCTTAGACCGCTGCGTCACTCAGGAGCCAACAAAACACACAAAAATCCCAACAGAAAATTTAAACTGAGACGCAGACCTAGAGGTGCAAAGAGAGGAAAGTTTACCAGTAACTTGACAGAATGTTGGTATCTTTCGATAAATAAATGGAATCTTAGAAGATTAAATCTAATGTCCTTTTTGGGTGCTACAGATTATCACAGGTGTCTGTAATGATCTCAGGTCCTCTGTGTGGCCTTATCACATGGAAATATATAAAATGATTTTAAAATAATCAATAGTTTGGCAAAGCTGTAAAACATTATCTAAAATATATATACCATCAACTTAGCGAATACAATTTTTGTTTAATATGAGAGTTTCAGCATGAAATATCCTTGACATATTTTTTTCACACTCTTGTATTTATTTTACTATGTCACTATGTATATTTTACTATGTCACTATGTATATTTTACTATGTCACTATGTATATTTTACTATGTCACTATGTATATTTTACTATGTCACTATGTATATTTTACTATGTCACTATGTATATTTTACTATGCCACTATGTATATTTTACTATGTCACTATGTCACTATGTATATTTTACGATGTCACTATGTATATTTTACTATGTCACTATGTCACTATGTATATTTTACTATGTCACTATGTCACTATGTATATTTTACTATGTCACTATGTATATTTTACTATGTCACTATGTCACTATGTATATTTTACTATGTCACTATGTCACTATGTATATTTTACTATGTCATTATGTATATTTTACTATGTCACTATGTATATTTTACTATGTCACTATGTGTTTGTTGTCGATGTTTTGGGGGTCAAACTGGTGGCAGAAACAAGTCAACAGTAGGAAGAGTTGCAGAGTTCTTTCATTATCTTCTCTTGAACCATTTGGTCTATCCACTAGAAACGCATTGACAATATGGCCACAGATTAAATATATATTAATACATTTTTTCCAAATTGCCATAGATTTACCTGTTAATTACCAAAATTGCAGAAGATTTTGGTAACTGTGGTAAACTATGTACACCTCTTTTATAATACATTGTTATAATAGTATTATATCATACACATCCTATCAAACAGCAGACCTGTTTTTGGGGAAGTCCAGCTTGGTGACGTCTGCCTGGAGGAAGGAGGCGTTGTCATGGTGACCGTTGTCCTGTCTGTTCTTCTCCAAGAAGCTCTCCATGAAGTCGACCGCTGTCACGTGACTGGCCTGGGTCAACAGGTGGCTGGTGTACCTACTGGAAGAGACCAAACACACAAACAAAAAGGGTCAAACACCTCCACATCAGACAGCGAGGGTCAAACTGCCAACAAGAGTCAATGTCACCTGACCAGGAAAAACAGGTTCCCATCGTAGCCCAGGGCCAGGGAGTTTTACCTATCAGGTCACATGGTCAGTTAAACCTCATGGCTCTACAGAGATCATGACACAGTATATGCTTGACGTTATTAACGGTCTATCGGGTCAGTTGTTTTATAGATACAGTTGAATAGACCCACTGACCCGATGCCGGCGCCCAGCTCCAGGACCCTCCGGCCGGAAAGGTTGGGCAGCAGGGAGAGGATCTCAGGCAGTTCGTGCTGGGTCAGCTCCTGGGCATGAGAGTCCAACATCATTTCCTCAACTGTGGCCTGATGGCTGTGCTCCTTCCAGAACTCTGTCATCGTACTCCTCTTTACTCAGAGTGGAGAGAAGAACTAAAGCAAACTGCTGGACAAGTACACAATAACAATAACACCAACAACAACATACTGTATTTGTATATTTGTTTTATGTACCCAGTCTGTGTGTTATTTTGCTAGGAATTGCCATTCTATTCTATGCTATGTTATTCTATGCTATTCTATTCTGTCATTCTATGCTACATTTTTCTATTCAATGCTGTTCTATTATATTCAATGCTATAATATTATATGCTATGTTATTCTATTCTATTCCATGTCATTCTATGCTATGTTATTCTATGTTATTCTATGCTATTCTATGTTATGTTTTCCATGCTATGTTATTCTATGTTATGTTATTCTGTTCTATGCTAGTCTATGTTATTCTATGCTATGTGATTCTATTCTATGCATTCTATGCTATATTATTCTATGCTATGTCATTCTATTTTATGCTATACTTTGCTATTCTATTCTATGTTATTCTATTCTATGATATGTAATTATTTTCTATGCTATGTTATTCTATGATATGTTATTCTATTATATTCTATGCTATTCTTTGCTATTCTATTCTATGTTATTCTATTCTATGTTATTCTATGGTATGTTATTATATTCTATGATATGTAATTATTTTCTATGCTATGTTATTGTATTATATTATATGCTATGCTATTCTATGCTATGTTATTACATGCTATGTTATTATACTCTATACTATTCTATTATATTCTTTTATATTCTATTCTATTCTATTCTATTCCATGTGATTATATGTTATTCTATTCTATTCCATGTTATTATATGTTATTCTATTCTATTCTATTCTTTTATATTCTATTCTATTCTATTACATGTTATTATATGTTATTCTATTCTATTCTATTCTTTTATATTCTATTCTATTCTATTCTATTCCATGTTATTATATGTTATTCTATTCTATTATATTCTTTTATATTCTATTCTATTCCATGTTATTATATGTTATTATATTCTATTCTATTCTTTTATATTCTATTCTATTCCATGTTATTCTATTCTATTCTATTCTATTGTATTCTATTCTTTTATATTCTATTCTATTCTATTCCATGTTATTATATGTTATTCTATTCTATTCTATTCTTTTATATTCTATTCTATTCTATTCCATGTTATTCTATTCTATTCTATTCTTTTATATTCTATTCTATTCTATTCTATTCCATGTTATTATATGTTATTCTATTCTATTCTTTTACATTCTATTCTATTCTATTCTATTCCATGTTATTATATGTTATTATATTCTATTCTATTCTTTTATATTCTATTCTATTCTATTCCATGTTATTATATGTTATTCTATTCTATTCTATTCTTTTACATTCTATTATATTCTATT
>NC_068450.1:9062645-9100145 GCF_023373465.1 Oncorhynchus keta | reverse complement strand
ATATATATATATATATATATATATATATATATACACACTATATAATTATACTATACGCACTATGTATATATACTATGTAATTACACTATATGCACTATATATATATACACACACTATATGCACTATATATATATACACACTATATGCACTATATATATATATATATATATATATATATATATATATATATACACTATATATATATATATATACATTACACTATATGCACTATATATATACACTACATAATTACACTATATGCACTATATATATACACTACATAATTACACTATATGCACTATATATATGCACTATATATATATATATATATATATATATATATACACACTATATGCACTATATATATACACTACATAATTACAATATATGCACTATATATATATATACACACTATATGCACTATATATACACTACATAATTACACTATATGCACTATATATATATATATATATATATATATATATATATATATATATATATATATATATATATATATATATACACACACACTATATGTACTATATATATACACTACATAATTACACTATATGCTCTGTATATATACACTATATAATTACACTATATACTTTTGTTCATGTTTTTATTCCCTTGTGTTAAAGAAAGGTGCAACGTTTATAGTGGCCCTGTGTATGAATGGCAGGTCTGGTCAATAGATACTTTGGTTGTAATGTTTGACTTGAGGCCTCGACACAATATGAAGTTCTGGGTGAAAGTTCAGGATGTCATCCTGGAGTAAATCAAAGCAGAGTTGTGTTCATAGTTACCATTGCCATTTAAAATTGTTATATTCTCACATTGTCACGTTGTCTCTTGTCTCACGTTCTCTCACAGTGACTTTTGTCAGGTAAGGGGCTTTATACTATAGTATCCTTACTTATCATAGCCTTGCCTAGTTAAATAAAGATTAAATAAAATATATATACACTACTGTTCAAAAGTTTGGGGGTCACTTAGAAATGTCCTTGTTCCCCATGAAAACATACATGAAATGAGTTTCAAAATGAATAGGAAATATAGTCAAGACGTTGACAAGGTTATAAATAATCATTTTTAATTGAAATAATAGTTGTGTCCTTCAAACTTTGCTTTCATCAAAGAATCCTCCATTTGCAGCAATTACAGCCCTGCAGAACTTTGTCATTCTAGTTGTCAATTTGTTGAGGTAATCTGAATAGATTTCACACCATGCTTCCTGAAGCACCTCCCACAAATTGGATTGGCTTGATGGTCACTTCTTACGTACCATTCGGTCAAGCTGCTCCCATAACAGCTCAATAGCCTAGAACCTAGGAAGAAACCTAGAGAGGAACCAGGCTCTGATGGGTGGCTAGTCCTCTTCTGGCTGTGCCGGGTGGATATTATAACAGAACATAGCCAAGATGTTCAAATGTTCATAGATGACCTGCAAGGTCAGACAATAATAATCACAGTGGTTGTAGAGGGTGCAACAGGTCAGCAACTCAGGGGTAAATGTTAGGTCAGGGTTCCATAGCCGCAGGCAGAGCAATTGAAACTGGAGCAACAGTATGACCAGGTGGACTGGAGACAGCAAGGAGTAATCAGGCCAGGTAGTCCTGAGACATGGTCCTCGGGCTCAGGTCCTCCGAGAGAAGAGAGAAAGAGAGAGAGAAAGAGAGAGAGCATACTTACCCACACCACTAGAGGGATATCTTCAACCACCAACCTACTACACTGAGACAAGGCCGAGGATAGCTCATGAAGATCTGCCCCACTGCAAAAACCAGAGGGGGGCCCCAAACCAGACAGGAAGATCCCGTAAGTGACTCAACCCACTCAAGTTACGCACCCCTCCTAGGGACGGCATGGAAGAGCACCAGTAAGCCAGTGACTCAGCCCCTGTAATTAGGGTCAGAGGGTGAGAATCCCAGGGGAGAGAGGGGAGCCGACCAGGCAGAGAATCCCAGGGGAGAGGGGGGGAGCCGACCAGGCAGAGAATCCCAGCGGAGAGAGGGGAAGCCGACCAGGCAGAGAAACCCAGGGGAGAGAGGGGAGCCGACCAGGCAGAGAATCCCAGCGGAGAGAGGGGAAGCCGACCAGGCAGAGAAACCCAGGGGAGAGAGGGGAGCCGACCAGGCAGAGAATCCCAGGGGAGAGAGGGGAAGCCGACCAGCAAGAGAAACCCAGGGGAGAGAGGGGAGCCGACCAGGCAGAGAATCCCAGTGGAGAGAGGGCAGCCGACCAGGCAGAGAATCCCAGGGGAGAGAGGGAGCCACCAGGCAGAGAATCCCAGCGGGACTATAGCCGACCAGGCAGAGAAACCCAGGGGAGAGAGGGGAGCCGACCAGGCAGAGAATCCCAGCGGAGAGAGGGGGAGCCGACCAGGCAGAGAATCCCAGTGGAGAGAGGGGGAACCGACCAGGCAGAGAATCCCAGTGGAGAGAGGGGAGCCGACCAGGCAGAGAATCCCAGTGGAAAGAGGGGAGCCGACCAGGCAGAGAATCCCAGCGGAGAGAGGGGAAGCCGACCAGGCAGAGAAACCCAGGGGAGAGAGGGGGAGCCGACCAGGCAGAGAATCCCAGCGGAGAGAGGGGGAACCGACCAGGCAGAGAATCCCAGTGGAGAGAGGGGAGCCGACCAGGCAGAGAATCCCAGCGGAGAGAGGGGAAGCCGACCAGGCAGAGAATCCCAGTGGAGAGAGGGGAGCCGACCAGGCAGAGAATCCCAGGGGAGAGAGGGGAGCCGACCAGGCAGAGAATCCCAGCGGAGAGAGGGGAGCCGACCAGGCAGAGAATCCCAGTGGAGAGAGGGGAGCCGACCAGGCAGAGAATCCCAGCGGAGAGAGGGGAAGCCGACCAGGCAGAGAAACCCAGGGGAGAGAGGGGAGCCGACCAGGCAGAGAATCCCAGCGGAGAGAGGGGGAGCCGACCAGGCAGAGAATCCCAGCGGAGAGAGGGGGAACCGACCAGGCAGAGAATCCCAGGGGAGAGAGGGGGAACCGACCAGGCAGAGAATCCCAGTGGAGAGAGGGGAGCCGACCAGGCAGAGAATCCCAGGGGAGAGAGGGGGAACCGACCAGGCAGAGAATCCCAGTGGAGAGAGGGGGAACCGACCAGGCAGAGAAACCCAGGGGAGAGAGGGGGAACCGACCAGGCAGAGAATCCCAGTGGAGAGAGGGGAGCCGACCAGGCAGAGAATCCCAGGGGAGAGAGGGAACCGACCAGGCAGAGAATCCCAGTGGAGAGAGGGGAACCGATAATCATTTTTAAGAGAATCCCAGGGGAGAGAGGGGAACCGACCAGGCAGAGAATCCCAGTGGAGAGAGGGGAGCCGACCAGGCAGAGAATCCCAGGGGAGAGAGGGGAACCGACCAGGCAGAGAATCCCAGGGGAGAGAGGGGAACCGACCAGGCAGAGAATCCCAGGGGAGAGAGGGGAACCGACCAGGCAGAGAATCCCAGTGGAGAGAGGGGAACCGACCAGGCAGAGAATACCAGGGGAGAGAGGGGAACCGACCAGGCAGAGAATCCCAGTGGAGAGAGGGGAACCGACCAGGCAGAGAATCCCAGGGGAGAGAGGGGAGCCGACCAGGCAGAGAATCCCAGGGGAGAGAGGGGAGCCGACCAGGCAGAGAATCCCAGTGGAGAGAGGGGAGCCGACCAGGCAGAGAATCCCAGTGGAGAGGGGGGAACCGACCAGGCAGAGAATACCAGGGGAGAGAGGGGGAGCCGACCAGGCAGAGAATCCCAGCGGAGAGAGGGGGAACCGACCAGGCAGAGAATCCCAGGGGAGAGAGGGGGAACCGACCAGGCAGAGAATCCCAGTGGAGAGAGGGGAGCCGACCAGGCAGAGAATCCCAGGGGAGAGAGGGGGAACCGACCAGGCAGAGAATCCCAGTGGAGAGAGGGGGAACCGACCAGGCAGAGAAACCCAGGGGAGAGGGGGAACCGACCAGGCAGAGAATCCCAGTGGAGAGAGGGGAGCCGACCAGGCAGAGAATCCCAGGGGAGAGAGGGGAACCGACCAGGCAGAGAATCCCAGTGGAGAGAGGGGAACCGACCAGGCAGAGAATCCCAGGGGAGAGAGGGGAACCGACCAGGCAGAGAATCCCAGTGGAGAGAGGGGAGCCGACCAGGCAGAGAATCCCAGGGGAGAGAGGGGAACCGACCAGGCAGAGAATCCCAGGGGAGAGAGGGGAACCGACCAGGCAGAGAATCCCAGGGGAGAGAGGGGGAACCGACCAGGCAGAGAATCCCAGTGGAGAGAGGGGAGCCGACCAGGCAGAGAATCCCAGTGGAGAGAGGGGAACCGACCAGGCAGAGAATACCAGGGGAGAGAGGGGAACCGACCAGGCAGAGAATCCCAGTGGAGAGAGGGGAACCGACCAGGCAGAGAATCCCAGGGGAGAGAGGGGAGCCGACCAGGCAGAGAATCCCAGGGGAGAGAGGGGAGCCGACCAGGCAGAGAATCCCAGTGGAGAGAGGGGAGCCGACCAGGCAGAGAATCCCAGTGGAGAGTGGGGAACCGACCAGGCAGAGAATACCAGGGGAGAGAGGGGAACCGACCAGGCAGAGAATCCCAGTGGAGAGAGGGGAACCGACCAGGCAGAGAATCCCAGGGGAGAGAGGGGAGCCGACCAGGCAGAGAATCCCAGGGGAGAGAGGGGAACCGACCAGGCAGAAGTCCAGTGCGTCTGACGAATGTTCTTCTTTGTGATCTGAACACCTCAAACTTAGATTTGTCTGTCCATAACACTTTTTTCCCATCTTCCTCTGTCCAGTGTCTGTGTTCTTTTGCCCATCATAATCTTTTCTTTTTATTGGCCAGTCTGAGATATGGCTTTTCCTTTGCAACTCTGCCTAGAAGACCAGCATCCTGGAGTCGCCTCTTCACTGTTGACGTTGAGACTGTTTTTTTGTGGGTACTATTTAATGAAGCTGCCAGTTGAGGACACTAATGTACTTGTCCTCTTGCTCAGCTGTGCACCTTGGCCTCCCACTCCTCTTTCTATTCTGGTTAGAGTTGTATGAGATATTCAGTTTCTTGGCAATTTCTCGTGGAATAGCCTTCATTTCTCAGAACAAGAATAGACTGACGAGTTTCAGAAGAAAGGTCTTTGTTTCTGGCCATTTTGAGCCTGAAATCGAACCAACAAATGCTGATGCTCCAGATACTCAACTAGTCTAAAGAAGGCCAGTTGTATTGTTTCTTTAAGCAGCACAACAGTTTTCAGCTGTGCTAACATAATTGCAAAAGGGTTTTCTAATGATCAATTATCCTTTTAAAATGATAAACTTGGATTAGACAACGTGCCATTGGAACACAGAAGTGATGGTTGCTGAGAATGGGCCTCTGTACGCCTATGTAGATATTCCATTAAAAATCTGTTGTTTCCAGCTACAATAGTCATTTACAACATTAACAATGTCTACACTGTAGTTCTGATACATTTTATGTTATTTTAATGGACATTTTTTTGTTGCTTTTCTTTAAAAAACAAGGACATTTCTAAGTGACCCCAAACTTTTGAATACTCGTGTATATATATACGGTATATACATGCAGGGTTGTTCAATGTTGTCCTGGAGGGCCAAACCCTTCTGGCTTGTATCCTCTCTGTTACATCCGTCGTTGAATGAGTGAGACCAAAGCGCAGCGTGGAAAGTGTTCATGATAATTTAATAACGAAGCACCGACAAAACAATACAAGCGAAAGTTTAAAGTTCTGCAGGGCTCTCAGCTACTGTTCAAAAACAACGTCCCACAAACTAGGGTGGAAGAAACAGGCTGCCTAAGTATGATTCCCAATCAGAGACAATGATAGACAGCTGCCTCTGATTGGGAACCATACCCGGCCAACAAAGAAATAGAAAACTAGAATGCCCACCCAAATCACACCGTGACCTAACCAAAATAGAGAAATAAAAAGTCTCTCTAAGGTCAGGGCGTGACACTCTCCTTCTAATCAGGGACTAATTCAGACCTGGGACACCTGGTTAGTACAATTAACTACCAGGTAAAAACGCGAAGTGTATTGGCCCTCCAGGACTGGACTGGAACAGCTCTGGTCTGTAGGCTAAGCTGTTTCTGGCTTTAGCCTCTTTTACAATGTCTACAGGGAGGGGAGGAGCTGGATGGGGGGAGGAGCTGGATGCGGGGAGGAGCTGGATGGGGGGAGGAGCGGGATGGGGGGAGGAGCTGGATGGGGGAGGAGCTGGATGGGGGAGGAGCTGGGTGGGGGGAGGAGCTGGATGGGGAGGAGCTTGATGGGGAGGAGCTGGATGGGGGAGGAACTGGATGGGGGAGGAGATGGATGGGGGGGAGTTGGATGGGGGGGAGGAGCTGGATGGGGGGAGGAGCTGGATGGGGGGAGGAGCTGGATGGGGGGAGGGGCTGGATAGGGGGAGAATTCAACCAACCAGTGTGTGACTGAGGCACAACATTCACTGTTTCACTGTGACGGAGGGGACACAGTTATGCCTGTGTATGAGTGAACCACAGAGGGTTTTATAAACGATTAAATAGGAGAAGAGGAAGAAGCGAAGGAGAAGAGGAAGGCCCCACAACAAATATCAGTGGACATGTTCAACCCCCCCAAAAAACAAATATAATCTGACCCCTGTTACACTTCCACCAACCGAACCAATCATATCTAACCTTAGCTAGAAGGAGTCAATTATACCTCAGTTGTGGGAGGATGTGTACATTATGTTCTTGGCCTGTTAATCAAGATGTGATGTTGTTCCATACACATCCACTAGATGGCGCCAATACTACTTGAGTGAGTTCCGAATATGATTCCTATTAGAATGTTGGTGAAATACCATCTTTGGAATGCTTTCCATTCATGCTCACTAGATGTCAGTCTATAGCCAAATATGTGATATTGATGCTTGTCACACACAAGTACAGTATTTAAGATACAGCATAGCGTTCAGAATAAAACGTGGCTTTGTTATAATAATAGCGTTAGCCACCTAGCCACCTTGGTACGCAATGTAATATATAGACGTGCTCCCCACAAACAATGATAAACAATGCTGCCATGCTGCAAGACTAGACATCTTCAAAAGCTGCAAAATATGAGCTGATGAAATGATACCAAACAGCATATCGAAGCAGGAGGAACCAAACGCATTAAGTTTTTATCCCTAGTAACAGAATAGCAGACTGGAAAAACTCCAGGGGTTGAATGTCATTGGTGTTTCACTAAAGACAGTCTGTGGTGTTATATCCTTCCACTGCTGCAGGGGCTTGGCCTTCACTATGACTTCACTACTAACAGGGACACTGCTAAAGGTGTTTGGCCTTCACAATGACTTCACTACTAACAGGGACACTGCTAAAGGGGCTTGGCCTTCACAATGACTTCACTACTAACAGGGACACTGCTGCAGGGGCTTGGCCTTCACAATGACTTCACTACTAACAGGGACACTGCTACAGGGGCTTGGCCTTAACAATGACTTCACTACTAACAGGGACACTGCTACAGGGGCTTGGCCTTCACTATGACTTCACTACTAACAGGGACACTGCTGCAGGGGCTTGGCCTTCACAATGACTTCACTACTAACAGGGACACTGCTGCAGGGGCTTGGCCTTCACAATGACTTCACTACTAACAGGGACACTGCTACAGGGGCTTGGCCTTCACAATGACTTCACTACTAACAGGGACACTGCTGCAGGGGCTTGGCCTTCACAATGACTTCACTACTAACAGGGACACTGCTAAAGGGGCTTGGCCTTCACAATGACTTCACTACTAACAGGGACACTGCTGCAGGGGCTTGGCCTTCACTATGACTTCACTACTAACAGGGACACTGCTGCAGGGGTTTGGACTAGTAACCGAAAGGTTGCAAGATCGAATCCCAGAACTGACAAGGTAAAAAAAGTAGTTTTGCCCCTGAACAAGGCAGTTAACCCACTGTTCCTAGGCCGTCACTGAAAATAAGAATTTGTTCTTAACTGACTTGCCTAGTTAAATAAAGTTTTTTTTAAATACAAAAAAACAAAGACTTCACTATAAACAGCGTCGAGTCTCAAATGGCACCCTATTCCCTATACAGTGCACTACTTTTGACCAGAGACCTATATAACCCTATTCCCTATATAGTGCACTACTTTTAACCAGAGCCCTATACAACCCTATTCCCTATATAGTGCACTACTTTTGACCAGAGCCCTATAGAACCCTATTCCCTACATAGTGCACTACTTTTGACCAGAGCCCTATAGAACCCTATTCCCTACATAGTGCACTACTTTGGACCAGAGCCCTATAGAACCCTATTCCCTACATAGTGCACTACTTTTGACCAGAGCCCTATAGATCCCTATTCCCTACATAGTGCAGTACTTTCACCAGGGCCAATAGGGATCTGATCAATAGAAGTGGCAGTTCATGCTATAGGTTTTCTCCTACGTTAGTTACCTCCAAATAGTACAGCTGTGTCTATCGCCTGTGTGTTATTGTATGTTATTGTATGTTACTGTATGTTATTGTATGTTATTGTATGTTACTGTATGTTATTGTATGTTATTGTATGTTACTGTATGTTATTGTATGTTACTGTATGTTACTGTGTGTTATTGTATGTTATTGTATGTTATTGTATGTTACTGTATGTTATTGTATGTTATTGTATGTTACTGTATGTTATTGTATGTTATTGTATGTTACTGTATGTTATTGTATGTTATTGTATGTTATTGTATGTTACTGTATGTTATTGTATGTTATTGTATGTTACTGTATGTTATTGTATGTTATTGTATGTTACTGTATGTTATTGTATGTTACTGCATGTTATTGTATGTTACTGTATGTTATTGTATGTTATTGTATGTTACTGCATGTCATTGTATGTTATTGTATGTTACTGTATGTTATTGTATGTTACTGTATGTTATTGTATGTTATTGTATGTTACTGCATGTTATTGTATGTTACTGTATGTTATTGTATGTTACTGTATGTTATTGTATGTTATTGTATGTTACTGCATGTTATTGTATGTTACTGTATGTTATTGTATGTTATTGTATGTTACTGTATGTTACTGTATGTTACTGTATGTTATTGTATGTTATTGTATGTTACTGCATGTTATTGTATGTTATTGTATGTTATTGTATGTTACTGTATGTTACTGTATGTTATTGTATGTTACTGTATGTTACTGTATGTCATTGTATGTTATTGTATGTTACTGTATGTTATTGTATGTTACTGTATGTTATTGTATGTTACTGTATGTTACTGTATGTTATTGTATGTTATTGTATGTTATTGCATGTTATTGTATGTTACTGTATGTTGCTGTATGTTATTGTATGTTACTGCATGTTTGTAAAAAGGTATATTGGTAGATTCACCTGTTATGAATATTCAGTGGATCTTTCATGTTTTGTTTGTTTAGTTGTTTTTTATCGCGGCACCAGAATTAAGACAAATAAGAACTTTTCAAAAGGATACTGCTTGTCGGAGTATCCAGAGAAACCAGGATATAGAGTCTGTAGAAGAGGTGGTAACTCGCTGAGCAGCTACTGTTATGCACCAAACCAGTAGTGTGTCTGTGTAAAGTAGCTGAAGGGAATACATAGATGTACATTGGCCTTGAAATCCCATGGAGGAAATAAAGAAATTGAACTTCACTTGAACTCCAGTAAGGGTCATCACAGCAAGGGGGGAAAAAACTACTTTTGTCATAAAAGATTCAGCAGGAACCCTTGGAAAACACACTGTGTTCTTCAAGGTTATGTTCCCAGGGGGAAAGGGTTGAAACATGAGACGTTTCAGGTTATGCTCCTAGGGGATGTGTGTGTGTGTGGTGTGTGTGTGTGTGTCTGTGTGTGGATGTGTGTGTGTGTGTGTGTGTGTGTGTGTGTGTGTGTGTGTGTGTGTGTGTGTGTGTGTGTGTGTGTGTGTGTGTGTGTGTGTGTGTCTGTGTGTGGATGTGTGTGTGTGTGTGTGTGTGCGTGTGTGCGTGTGTGTGTGTGTGTGTGTGTGTGTGTGTGTGTGTGTGTGTGTGATGTGTGTGTGTGTGTGTGTGTGTGTGTGTGTGTGTGTGTGTGTGTGTGTGTGTGTGTGGATGTGTGTGTGTGTGTGTGTGTGTGTGTGTGTGTGTGTGTGTGTGTGTGTGTGTGTGTGTGTGTGTGTGTGTGTGTGTGTGTGTGTGTGTGGTGTGTGTGTGTGTGTGTCTGTGTGTGGTGTGTGTGTGTGTGTGTGTGTGTGTGTGTGTGATGTGTGTGTGTGTGTGTGTGTGTGTGTGTGTGTGTGTGTGTGTGTGTGTGTGTGTGTGTGTGTGTGTGTATGTGTGTGTGTGTGTGTGTGTGTGTGTGTGTGTGTGTGTGTGTGTGTGTGTGTGTGTGTGTGGATGTGTGTGTGTGTGTGTGTGCGTGTGTGGTGTGTGTGTGTGTGTGTGTGTGTGTGTGTGTGTGTGTGTGTGTGTGTGTGTGTGTGTGTGTGATGTGATGTGTGTGTGTGTGTGTGTGTGTGTGTGTGTGTGTGTGTGTGTGTGTGTGTGTGTGTGTGGTGTGTGTGTGTGTGTGTGTGTGTGTGTGTGTGTGTGTGTGTGTGTGTGTGTGTGTGTGTGTGTGTGTGTGGATGTGTGTGTGTGTGTGCGTGTGTGTGTGTGTGTGTGTGTGTGGATGTGTGTGTGTGTGTGTGTGTGTGTGTGTGTGTGTGTGTGTGTGTGTGTGGATGCACATTGTTTGTATTTATTTATTTCCCACTGTGCATCACTGTAAGTGCCGTTGACTGCAGAATAGTCAGTAGAGAACAATAACCAGGGCTTGCGGTCCAAACAGTTAAAAGACACGTCCTCGTCCACTTACCCTCGCCTTATGCCCTCGTCCACTTACCCTCGCCTTATGCCCTCATCCACTTACCCTCGCCTTATGTCCTTGGGGGAATCCCCGTCGCCATCTTGGAGGGTGGTCCAAATGATCAGCCAAGAAAGGGAGGTTTGGAACGTAAGCCCATCAGCCCTCGTTTTTAGTCGGCTTTGCAAGTGTACAATAATGTTCACTTCGGGGGCCTGAAACTCCCCATAATTCAAGAAAAGTCAGCGAAAACTTACAACCTTAACATCAATATGGAGAAGTCAACATACAAGTGTAAGTAAAAAACAAATGTCAATAAGATAGAAATGGTGCTATTAATGAACATGACGGCACAAACACGTCTCGTTAAAAAGTAAATATGTTTTTGTTTGGTTATTTTGGGGGAAATTGTAGGAATGAAACATTTCCCTCCTTCTTCAGTTCTTCAGCTAGGCAGGCTAACGTTAGTAAGCTAATTCATTTACTAGCTGTCATACAGTAGGCTTATATTAAGAATATGTTTAACATAAGTAGACATGGACTCATATTTGACTGTAGTGCATATAAACCACTCACAAGCTACCGGCGGCTGAAAACACATTTATCGTGACAAGCTACCGGCGGCTGAAAACACATTTATCGTGACAAGCTACCGGCGGCTGAAAACACATTTATCGTAGGATGAACGAGTGACGAATTTCCGGGTAAGGGTGGTCCATTTAAAACCTCTTTGGGCCCTAGTGACCCACCTCACCAACATCTGGTGAAACTGCAGAGCGTGAAATTCAAAATACAAAAATCGTAATATGAAACATTCATGAAAATACAAGTGTCAAACATAATTTAAAAGCTTAACTTCTTTTTAATCCAGCCGCTTGGTCAGATTTCAAAATGGCTTTACGGCGAAAGCATACAATGCGATTATCTGAGGACAACGCCCCGCATACACCAGCATTAAAAACTTTTTGCAAGCCAGCAGAGGCATCACAAAAGTCAGAAATAGTGATAAAATAAATCACTTACCTTTGAAGATCTTCCTCTGTTTGCAATCCCAAGGGTCCCAGCTACACAACAAATGGTTGTTTTGTTTGATAAAGTCCTTCTTTATATCCCAAAAAAGTCAGTTTAGTTGGCTTGTTTGATTCAGTAATCCACCCGTTCCAGTCGTTCAATGTGCAGACAAAGCAATCCCAGAAGTTACCAATAAACTTCGTCCAAACAAGTCAAACAATGTTTCTTATCAATCCTCAGGTACCCTAATATGTAAATAAACAATACAATTTAAGACGGAGAACAGTATGTTCATTACCAGAGATAAATAAGGAAGTGTGCGCCCTCATCCACACGCACCACAAGACTACAGTCAAAATGGGAGCCACCTATAAAAACTACAAATTCTAGCTCATTTGTCAAAACACAAGCCTGAAACCCTTTCTAAAGACTGTTGACATCTAGTGGAAGCCATAGGAACTGCAATATGTGAGGATTTCCTTTGAATTTCCCATAGACAAGCCTTTTCAATGGGTGATGACCTCAAAAAAGAATTCCGGATGGATTCTCCTCGGTTTTTTGCCTGCCATATCAGTTCTGTTATACTCACAGACATTATTTTAACAGTTTTAGAAACTCCAGAGTATTTTATATCCAATACTACAATTATATGCATATTCTAGCTTCTGGGCCTGAGTAACAGGCAGTTTACTTTGGGCACGTCAGACATCCGAACTTCCGAATACTGCCACCTAGCCTTAAGACGTTTTTTTAAATCATTCCTTCCTCCCTCGCTCCTTGCCCTACAAGTGTATACTCGTCAGACGTCATGATACGTCGTCAGAAGTGTCCACTTAATTTGAGGGCAGAGGGGATAGGGTGTGTCTTTTAAGTGTTTGGACCGTAGACCAGGCGTGAGACTTCTCCACCCCTCCTCTTCTCCTCCTCCTCTCCACTCCTATTATCCTCTCCTCCTCTCCTCTTCTCCTCCTCTCCTCCTCTCCTCTCCACTCCTATTATCCTCTCCTCCTCTCGTCTTCTCCTCCTCCTCCTCCCCACTCCTATTCTGCTCTCCTCTCCTCCTCTCCTATTCTCCTCTCCTCTCCTCTCCTCTCATCTCCTCTCCTTTCCTATACTCCTCTCCTTTTCTCATCTTCTCCTCTCCTATTCTCCTCTCCTCTCCTCCTCTCCTATCCTCCTCTCCTATTCTCCTGTTCTCCTCCTTTCCTCTTCTCCTCATCTCCTCTCCTCTCCTATCCTCCTCTCCTCTCCTCTCCTCCTCCTCTCCCCCTGTCCACTCCTATACTCCTCTCCTCTCCTTTTCTCTTTTTCTCCCCCTCGTCTGCTCATCTCCTCCTCTCCTCCTCCTCTCCACTCCTATTCTCCTCTCCTATCCTCCTCTCCTATTCCCACCTCCTCCTCTCCTATCTTCCTCTCCTATTCTCCTCTCCTCCTCTGCTTTCCTCCTCTCCTCCTCTCCTCTCCTCCTCTCCGCTCCTATACTCCTCTCTTCTCATTTTCTCCTCTTCTCATCCTCTCCTCCTCCTCTCCACTCCTATACTCCTCTCCTCCTCCTCTCCTCCTGTCCACTCCTATACTCCTCTCCTATCCCTTTCTCCTTTTCTCCTCCTCTCCTCCTCGTCTGCTCATCTCCTCCTCTCCTCCTCCTCTCCACCCCTATTCTCCTCTCCTATCCTCTCCTATTCCCACCTCCTCCTCTCCTATCTTCCTCTCCTATTCTCCTCTCCTCCTCTGCTTTCCTCCTCTCCTCTCCTCCTCTCCTCCTCTCCGCTCCTATACTCCTCTCTTCTCCTTTTCTCCTCTTCTCATCCTCTCCTCCTCCTCTCCACTCCTATACTCCTCTCCTCCTGTCCACTCCTATACTCCTCTCCTATCCTTTTCTCCTTTTCTCCTCCTCTCCTCCTCGTCTGCTCATCTCCTCCTCTCCTCCTCCTCTCCACTCCTATTCTCCTCTCCTATCCTCCTCTCCTATTCTCATCTCCTCCTCTCCTATCTTCCTCTCCTATTCTCCTCTCCTCCTCTGCTTTCCTCCTCTCCTCTCCTCCTCTCCTCCTCTTCACTCCTATACTACTCTCTTCTCCTTTTCTCCTCTTCTCACCCTCTCCTCCTCCTCTCCACTCCTATACTCCTCTCGTCTCCTTTTCTCCTCTTCTCCTCCTCTCCTCTTCACTCCTATACTCCTCTCCTCTCCTATTCTCCTCTCCTCCTCTGCTTTCCTCCTCTCCTCTCCTCCTCTCCTCCTCCACACTCCTATTCTCCTCTCCTATCCTCCTCTCCTATACTCCTCTCCTCTCCTCTCCTTTTCTCCAAACTCCTCTCCTCTTCTCCTCCTCCTCCAAACTCCTCTCCTCTCCTCCTTTCCTCTTCTTCTTTCCTCTCCTATCCTCCTCTCCTCGTCTCCTCATCTCCTCTCTCCTCATCGACTCCTTCTCTCCTCTCCTCCTCTCCTCTCCTCTTCTGCTCTTCTCTTCTCACCAACAATCTCTTCACTATATCTCTGTATATATATATATATATATATACCCCGATGACACTTAAGATCTGGTCAGTGTTTCATCTCTTCATCCATCTTTATCTTAAAGACTCAGAGGTATCGACTATGTCTTTCATCTCCTCAACATAATGTGCTTTCTTCTCAAACATTCATTTTTTTCAATATGGGAATGGAATAATACACTTGTTTTTTTAAATGATTGTTCTTAAGTACTATAACTCTCAAATGGTTTAATCCTTATACTACACGTACAGTACGTGTATAAAACATTAAGAACACCTTTCTACTATGGAGTTGCACCCCCTTTTGCCCTCAGAACCGCCCCTTTTGCCCTCAGAACCGCCCCTTCTGCCCTCAGATCTGCCACTTTTGCCCTCAGAACCGCCCCTTTTGCCCTCAGATCTGCCACTTTTGCCCTCAGAACCGCCTCAATTCATCGGGGAAATGGACTCTACAAGCTGTCGAAAGGTGTTCCACAGAGAAGCTGGCCCATGTTGACTCCAATGCTTCCCACTGTTGTGTCAAGTTGGCTGAATGTTTTTTTGACACACCTTTGAGTGGTGGACCATACTTGATACACACAGGAAACTGTTGAGTGTGAAAAACCCCAGCAGCGTTGCAGTTCTTGACACAAACCCGTCCACCTGGCACCTACTACCTTACCCCGTTCAAAGGCACTTCAATCTTTTGTCTTGCCCAGTCATCCCTCTGAATGGCACAGGTACACAATCCATTTCTCAGTTGTCTCAAGGCTTACAAATCCTTCTTTAACCCCGTCTCCTCCCCTTCATCTACACTGACTGAAGTGGATTTAACAAGTGACATCAATAAGGGATCATAACTTTCATCTGGCATCACCCTGTCAGTTTATGTCACGGAAAGAGCAGGTGTTCCTAATGTTTTGTACACTCAGCGTATCATATTACCTTCTACAACTGTAGTTGTGGAAAAATGTGCTCCGTAGACGAAACACCAGGCTTTACCAATAGTTGCTGAACATATTATCTTCTTCACTGCTTAAATGACTGAAGAAATGACTTTCCCTCTGATCTGACACACTGTTGTGGAACAAATTCCTCCGTAGACAGATGATGAGTAGCCTGGTGAATAGAAAACGGTTGATATCCTCCACCCACGTGTCCCCCCGACAGAGAACAACATTAAAACACACAGCCTATTGAGAAATCCTGACCTGATTGATCACAACACCATCTGAGGACTTTGAGCTGTCAAAGACAACAGAAAGATGAGGAGAAAACGTGTTGGACCATGTTTGAGGAGGTTAGATAGACAACGTGATTAATTGCCTCCTGGTCACGTTTTGACACATTGGGATGACACCTCTTTTACTTGTCTTTGTTCCTTCCAGTGTATCTATGTGGCTATGTGGTACCTGTCCACAGTAAAGTTACAGCCAAGATAGTTTAATTTAGTTTAGATTAATTAAATAATGACGCATCACTTGGCATAAAAACATAGAACATAACTCAGAGTAAGTCTAATACAGTCGTGGTCAAAAGTTTTGAGAATGACACAAATATTAATTTCCACAAAGTTTGCTGCTTCAGTGTCTTTAGATATTTTTGTCAGATGTTACTATGGAATACTGAAGTATAATTACAAGCATTTCATAAGTATCAAAGGCTTTTATTGACAATTACATGAAGTTGATGCAAAGAGTCAATTTTTGCAGTCTTGACCCTTCTTTTTTAAGACCTCTGCAATCCGCCCTGGTATGCTGTCAATTAACTTCTGGGCCACATCCTGACTGATGGCAGCCCATACTTGCATAATCAATGCTTGGAGTTTGTCAGAATTTGTGGTTTTTTGTTTGTCCACCCGCCTCTTGAGGATTGACCACAAGTTCTCAATGGGATTAAGGTCTGGGGAGTTTCCTGGCCATGGACCCAAAATATTGATGTTTTGTTCCCCGAGCCACTTGTTCCCCGAGCCTTTTGCCTTATGGCAAGGTGCTCCATCATGCTGGAAAAGGCATTGTTCGTCACCAAACTGTTCCTGGATGGTTGGAAGAAGTTGCTCTCGGAGGATGTGTTGGTACTATTCTTTATTCATGGCTGTGTTCTTAGGCAAAATTGTGAGTGAGCCCAGTCCCTTGGCTGAGAAGCAACCCCACACATGAATCGTCTCAGGATGTTTTACTGTTGGCATGACACAGGACTGATGGTAGCGCTCACCTTGTCTTCTCCGGACAAGCTTTTTTCCAGATGCCCCAAACAATCGGAAAGGGGATTCATCAGAGAAAATGACTTTACCCCAGTCCTCAGCAGTCCAATCCCTGTACCTTTTGCAGAATATCAGTCTGTCCCTGATGTTTTTCCTGGGGAGAAGTGGCTTCTTTGCTGCCCTTCTTGACACCAGACCATCCTCCAAAAGTCTTCGCCTCACTCTGCGTGCAGATGCACTCACACTTGCCTGCTGCCATTCCTGAGCAAGCTCTGTACTGGTGGTGCCCGGATCCTGCAGCTGAATCAACTTTAGAAGATGGTCCTGGCTCTTGCTGGATTTCATTGGGTGCTCTGAAGCCTTCTTCACAACATTTGAACCGCTCTCCTTGAAGTTCTTGATGATCCAATAAATGGTTGATTTACATGCAATCTTACTGGCAGCAATATCCTTGCCTGTGAAGCCCTTTTTGTGCAAAGCAATGATGACGGCACGTGTTTCCTTGCAGGTAACAAAGTTTGACAGGACGAACAATGATTCCAAGCACCACCCTCCTTTTGAAGCTTCCAGTCTGTTATGAGTGATCTCCAGCCTTGTCCTCGTCAACACTCACACCTGTGTTAATGAGAGAATCACTGACATGATGTCAGCTGGTCCTTTTGTGGCAGGGCTGAAATGGAGTGGAAATGCTTTTTGGCATTCAGTTCATTTGCATGGCAAAGAGGGACTTTGCAATTAATTGCAATTCATCTGATCACTCTTCATAACATTCTGGAGTATATGCAAATTGCCATCATACAAACTGAGGCAGCAGACTTTGTGAAAATGTAATATTTGTGTCATTTTCAAAACTTTTGGCCACGTCTATATAGTAACGGTCTCTCTTTCTTTACAGAAAAGCAATTTCTGTTTTCCCTTCTCTTTCTTAACCACATCTAACACCTACTTCTTTATTTATTATTTATTTTTCATTTCACCTTTATTTAACCAGGTAGGTTAGTAGAGAACACCTTTATTTAACCAGGTAGGCTAGTAGAGAACACCTTTATTTAACCAGGTAGGCTAGTTGAGAACACCTTTATTTAACCAGGTAGGCTAGTAGAGAACACCTTTATTTAAGCAGGTAGGCTAGTAGAGAACACCTTTATTTAACCAGGTAGGCTAGTAGAGAACACCTTTATTTAACCAGGTAGGCTAGTAGAGAACACCTTTATTTAACCAGGTAGGCTAGTTGAGAACACCTTTATTTAACCAGGTAGGCTAGTAGAGAACACCTTTATTTAACCAGGTAGGCTAGTAGAGAACACCTTTATTTAACCAGGTAGGCTAGTAGAGAACACCTTTATTTAACCAGGTAGGCTAGTTGAGAACACCTTTATTTAACCAGGTAGGCTAGTAGAGAACACCTTTATTTAACCAGGTAGGCTAGTAGAGAACACCTTTATTTAACCAGGTAGGCTAGTAGAGAACACCTTTATTTAACCAGGTAGGCTAGTAGAGAACACCTTTATTTAACCAGGTAGGCTAGTTGAGAACACCTTTATTTAACCAGGTAGGCTAGTTGAGAACACCTTTATTTAACCAGGTAGGCTAGTTGAGAACACCTTTATTTAACCAGGTAGGCTAGTAGAGAACACCTTTATTTAACCAGGTAGGCTAGTAGAGAACACCTTTATTTAACCAGGTAGGCTAGTTGAGAACACCTTTATTTAACCAGGTAGGCTAGTAGAGAACACCTTTATTTAACCAGGTAGGCTAGTAGAGAACACCTTTATTTAACCAGGTAGGCTAGTAGAGAACACCTTTATTTAACCAGGTAGGCTAGTAGAGAACACCTTTATTTAACCAGGTAGGCTAGTTGAGAACACCTTTATTTAACCAGGTAGGCTAGTAGAGAACACCTTTATTTAACCAGGTAGGCTAGTTGAGAACACCTTTATTTAACCAGGTAGGCTAGTAGAGAACACCTTTATTTAACCAGGTAGGCTAGTAGAGAACACCTTTATTTAACCAGGTAGGCTAGTTGAGAACACCTTTATTTAACCAGGTAGGCTAGTTGAGAACACCTTTATTTAACCAGGTAGGCTAGTTGAGAACACCTTTATTTAACCAGGTAGGCTAGTAGAGAACACCTTTATTTAACCAGGTAGGCTAGTAGAACACCTTTATTTAACCAGGTAGGCTAGTTGAGAACTCCTTTATTTAACCAGGTAGACTAGTAGAGAACACCTTTATTTAACCAGGTAGGCTAGTTGAGAACACCTTTATTTAACCAGGTAGGCTAGTTGAGAACACCTTTATTTAACCAGGTAGGCTAGTTGAGAACACCTTTATTTAACCAGGTAGGCTAGTTGAGAACACCTTTATTTAACCAGGTAGGCTAGTTGAGAACACCTTTATTTAACCAGGTAGGCTAGTTGAGAACACCTTTATTTAACCAGGTAGGCTAGTAGAGAACACCTTTATTTAACCAGGTAGGCTAGTTGAGAACACCTTTATTTAACCAGGTAGGCTAGTTGAGAACACCTTTATTTAACCAGGTAGGCTAGTTGAGAACACCTTTATTTAACCAGGTAGGCTAGTAGAGAACACCTTTATTTAACCAGGTAGGCTAGTTGAGAACAAGTTCTCATTTGCAACTGCGACCTGGCCAAGATAAAGCATAGCAGTGTGAACAGACAACACAGAGTTACACATGGAGTAAACAATTAACAAGTCAATAACACAGTAGAAAAAAGGAGAGTATATATACATTGTGTGCAAAAGGCATGAGGAGGTAGGCGAATAATTACAATTTTGCAGATTAACACTGGAGTGATAAATGATCAGATGGGCATGTACAGGTAGAGATATTGGTGTGCAAAAGAGCATAAAATAAAATAAATAAAAACAGTATGGGGATGAGGTAGGTAAAAATGGGTGGGCTATTTACCGATAGACTATGTACAGCTGCAGCGATCGGTTAGCTGCTCAGATAGCAGATGTTTGAAGTTGGTGAGGGAGATAAAAGTCTCCAACTTCAGCGATTTTTGCAATTCGTTCCAGTCACAGGCAGCAGAGAACTGGAACGAAAGGCGGCCAAATGAGGTGTTGGCTTTAGGGATGATCAGTGAGATTCACCTGCTGGAGCGCGTGTTACGTGTGGGTGTTGCCATCGTGACCAGTGAACTGAGATAAGGCGGAGCTTTACCTAGCATGGACTTGTAGATGACCTGGAGCCAGTGGGTCTGGCGACGAATATGTAGCGAGGGCCAGCCGACTAGAGCATACAGGTCGCAGTGGTGGGTGGTATAAGGTGCTTTAGTGACAAAACGGATGGCACTGTGATAAACTGCATCCAGTTTGCTGAGTAGAGTGTTGGAAGCAATTTTGTAGATGACATCGCCGAAGTCGAGGATCGGTAGGATAGTCAGTTTTACTAGGGTAAGTTTGGCGGCGTGAGTGAAGGAGGCTTTGTTGCGGAATACATAGATGAATGTTCTTCTCTTCAAATCTAATCAAATTGTATTTGTCACATGTGCCGAATACAAACAGAAAGGGGATTCATCAGAGAAAATTACTTTAACCCAGACCTCAGCAGTCCAATCCCTGATTACTTACAAGCCATTAACCAACAATGCAGTTTTAAGAAAAATAAACTCCCACCGCCTCCAAAAAGTAAGCAATAAGAATAAACACATAATTAAAGAGCAGCAGTAAATAACAATATAGCGGGGCTATATACAGGGGGTACCGGTACAGAGTCAATGTGGAGGCTATATACAGGGGGTACCAGTACAGAGTCAATGTGGAGGCTATATACAGGGGGTACCAGTACAGAGTCAATGTGGAGGCTATATACAGGGGGTACCGGTACAGAGTCAATGTGGAGGCTATATACAGGGGGTACCGGTACAGAGTCAATGTGGAGGCTATATACAGGGGGTACCAGTACAGAGTCAATGTGGAGGCTATATACAGGGGGTACCGGTACAGAGTCAGTGTGGAGGCTATATACAGGGGGTACTGGTACAGAGTCAGTGTGGAGGCTATATACAGGGGGTACCGGTACAGAGTCAATGTGGAGGCTATATACAGGGGTACCGGTACAGAGTCAATGTGGAGGCTATATACAGGGGGTACCGGTACAGAGTCAATGTGGAGGCTATATACAGGGGGTACCGGTACAGAGTCAATGTGGAGGCTATATACAGGGGGTACCGGTACAGAGTCAATGTGGAGGCTATATACAGGGGTACCGGCACAGAGTCAATGTGGAGGCTATATACAGGGGGTACCGGTACAGAGTCAGTGTGGAGGCTATATACAGGGGTACTGGTACAGAGTCAGTGTGGAGGCTATATACAGGGGTACTGGTACAGAGTCAGTGTGGAGGCTATATACAGGGGGTACCGGTACAGAGTCAATATGGAGGCTATATACAGGGGTACCGGTACAGAGTCAATGTGGAGGCTATATACAGGAGGTACCGGTACAGAGTCAATGTGGAGGCTATATACAGGGTGTACCGGTACAGAGTCAATGTGGAGGCTATATACAGGGGTACCGGTACAGAGTCAATGTGGAGGCTATATACAGGGGGTACCGGTACAGAGTCAATGTGGAGGCTATATACAGGGGGTACCGGTACAGAGTCAATGTGGAGGCTATATACAGGGGGTACCGGTACAGAGTCAATGTGGAGGCTATATACAGGGGGTACCGGTACAGAGTCAATGTGGAGGCTATATACAGGGGGTACCTGTACAGAGTCAATGTGGAGGCTATATACAGGGGGTACCGGTACAGAGTCAATGTGTCAAGGGGGGCAATGCAAATAGTGTTAGATGTTATATTTACATGGGATCATCCAGCATGACCTTTCCTCAAGGTGAAAGCTAGTTCCCATCAGGAGAAACGGAATATAGTGGAATGTGTGTATGGGTGTGTCTGTGTGTGTCTGTTTGTGTCTGTCTGTGTGTGTGTGTCTGTGTGTGTGTGTGTGTCTGTGTGTGTGTGTGTCTGTTTGTGTCTGTCTGTGTGTGTGTGTCTGTGTGTGTGTGTCTTTCCGTGTGTGTGTCTGCGCGTGTCTGCGTGTGTGTGTGTGTGTGTGTGTGTGCGTGCGTGTGTGTGTGTGTGCAGCATTAGCAGAGTGAGGCAGGAGGAAGGACGGAGGTGACAGTAGATTGCACTTTAACCTTCTCAGTCTGACTCCCAGGGGACGTCTCACTAGAAACCTCTCAACACACAGAAACACAGTTATTTTCTCTGTTTTTACCTCAGAAAATAGGCTAATGTATACACTGGATGTTTGAGAGCACTGGTGTGAAGTACTTCAGTAAAAATACTTTAAAGTACAACTTAAGTAGTTTTCGGTGGTATCTGTACTTTACTTCACTATTTATATTTTTCACTACAGTCCTAAAGAAAATGAAGTACTTCTTACTCCAACCCATTTTCCCTGACACGCAAAAGTGTTCGTTACATTATATGAATACTTAGCAGACACTAAAAAAAGATGCTTCGTTTGTAAATTATATCTGAGGGTTGCAACATGCCCCTGGCTATCCGTAAATAAATAAATAAAAAACAAGAAAATTGTGCTTAATATAAGGATTTTTAAATTATTTATACTTTTGATACTTAGGCATATTTTAGCAATTACATTTACTTTTGATACTTAAGTATATTTCAAACCATATACTTTTAGACTTTTTTTCTCAAGTAGTATTTTACTGGGTGACTTTCACTTTTACTCGTGTCATTTTCTATTATAGTATCTTTACTTTAAGTCAAGTATGACAATTGAGTAGTTTTTTAGTGTCATAGTGATAATTACTGTCTCTATGGTCCATCCTTGTAATTAATCATTGTCATTATTATCTCTACTCTATAAAGTGATCTGCTACTACGTCTCTACTCTATAAAGTGATCTGCTACTATGTCTCTACGTCTTTACTCTATAAAGTGATCTGCTACTACGTCTCTACTCTATAAAGTGATCTGCTGCTACGTCTCTACTCTATAAAGTGATCTGCTACTACGTCTCTACTCTATAAAGTGATCTGCTGCTACGTCTCTACTCTATAAAGTGATCTGCTACTACGTCTCTACTCTATAAAGTGATCTGCTACTACGTCTCTACTCTATAAAGTGATCTGCTACTATGTCTCTACGTTTCTACTCTATGAAGTGATCTGCTACTATGTCTCTACGTCTCTACTCTATGAAGTGATCTGCTACTATGTCTCTACGTCTCTACTCTATGAAGTGATCTGCTACTATGTCTCTACGTCTCTACTCTATGAAGTGATCTGCTACTATGTCTCTACGTCTCTACTCTATAAAGTGATCTGCTACTACGTCTCTACTCTATAAAGTGATCTGCTACTATGTCTCTACGTCTCTACTCTATGAAGTGATCTGCTACTACGTCTCTACTCTATAAAGTGATCTGCTACTATGTCTCTACTCTATAAAGTGATCTGCTACTACGTCTCTACGTCTATACTCTATAAAGTGATCTGCTACTACGTCTCTACTCTATAAAGTGATCTGCTATTATGTCTCTACGTCTCTACTCTATAAAGTGATCTGCTACTACGTCTCTACTCTATAAAGTGATCTGCTACTATGTCTCTACGTCTCTACTCTATAAAGTGATCTGCTACTATGTCTCTACGTCTCTACTCTATGAAGTGATCTGCTACTATGTCTCTACGTCTCTACTCTATGAAGTGATCTGCTACTACGTCTCTACTCTATAAAGTGATCTGCTACTACGTCTCTACTCTATAAAGTGATCTGCTACTATGTCTCTACGTCTCTACTCTATAAAGTGATCTGCTACTATGTCTCTACGTCTCTACTCTATGAAGTGATCTGCTACTACGTATCTACTCTATAAAGTGATCTGCTACTATGTCTCTACGTCTCTACTCTATAAAGTGATCTGCTACTATGTCTCTACGTCTCTACTCTATGAAGTGATCTGCTACTATGTCTCTACGTCTCTACTCTATGAAGTGATCTGCTACTACGTCTCTACGTCTCTACTCTATAAAGTGATCTGCTACTATGTCTCTACTCTATAAAGTGATCTGCTACTACGTCTCTACGTCTCTACTCTATAAAGTGATCTGCTACTACGTCTCTACTCTATAAAGTGATCTGCTACTATGTCTCTACGTCTCTACTCTATAAAGTGATCTGCTACTATGTCTCTACGTCTCTACTCTATGAAGTGATCTGCTACTATGTCTCTACATCTCTACTCTATGAAGTGATCTGCTACTACGTCTCTACTCTATGAAGTGATCTGCTACTACGTCTCTACGTCTCTACTGTATAAAGTGATCTGCTACTACGTCTCTACGTCTCTACTCTATAAAGTGATCTGCTACTATGTCTCTACGTCTCTACTCTATGAAGTGATCTGCTACTACGTCTCTACTCTATGAAGTGATCTGCTACTACGTCTCTACTCTATGAAGTGATCTGCTACTATGTCTCTACTCTATAAAGTGATCTGCTACTATGTCTCTACATCTCTACTCTATGAAGTGATCTGCTACTATGTCTCTACGTCTCTACTCTATGAAGTGATCTGCTACTATGTCTCTACGTCTCTACTCTATAAAGTGATCTGCTACTATGTCTCTACGTCTCTACTCTATAAAGTGATATGATACTACGTCTCTACTCTATAAAGTGATCTGCTACTACGTCTCTACTCTATAAAGTGATCTGCTACTACGTCTCTACGTCTCTACGTCTCTACTCTATAAAGTGATCTGCTACTACGTCTCTACGTCTCTACTCTAAAAAGTGATCTGCTACTACGTCTCTACTCTATAAAGTGATCTGCTACTACGTCTACGTCTCTACTCTATAAAGTGATCTGCTACTACGTCTCTACGTCTCTACTCTATAAAGTGATCTGCTACTACGTCTCTACTCTATAAAGTGATCTGCTACTACGTCTCTACGTCTCTACTCTATAAAGTGATCTGCTACTACGTCTCTACGTCTCTACTCTATAAAGTGATCTGCTACTACGTCTCTACGTCTCTACTCTATAAAGTGATCTGCTACTACGTCTCTACGTCTCTACTCTATAAAGTGATCTGCTACTATGTCTCTATGTCTCTACTCTATAAAGTGATATGATACTACGTCTCTACTCTATAAAGTGATCTGCTACTACGTCTCTACTCTATAAAGTGATCTGCTACTACGTCTCTACGTCTCTACGTCTCTACTCTATAAAGTGATCTGCTACTACGTCTCTACGTCTCTACTCTAAAAAGTGATCTGCTACTACGTCTCTACTCTATAAAGTGATCTGCTACTACGTCTACGTCTCTACTCTATAAAGTGATCTGCTACTACGTCTCTACGTCTCTACTCTATAAAGTGATCTGCTACTACGTCTCTACTCTATAAAGTGATCTGCTACTACGTCTCTACGTCTCTACTCTATAAAGTGATCTGCTACTACGTCTCTACGTCTCTACTCTATAAAGTGATCTGCTACTACGTCTCTACGTCTCTACTCTATAAAGTGATCTGCTACTACGTCTCTACGTCTCTACTCTATAAAGTGATCTGCTACTACGTCTCTACGTCTCTACTCTATAAAGTGATCTGCTACTACGTCTCTACGTCTCTACTCTATAAAGTGATCTGCTACTACGTCTCTACGTCTCTACTCTATAAAGTGATCTGCTACTACGTCTCTACTCTATAAAGTGATCTGCTACTACGTCTCTACGTCTCTACTCTATAAAGTGATCTGCTACAACGTCCACCCCTCTCCTCCAACAGTTGACAGTTCACGTCAGAGCAAAAACCAAGCCACGAGGTCGAAGGAATTGAGCACAGAGTTCCGAGACAGGATTGTGTCGAAGTACTATCCTCGTGGCTTGGTTTTTGCTCCTTCATGCACTGTCAGCTGTGGGACCTTATATAGGCAGGTGTGTGCTTTTTCAAATCATGTCCAATCAATTGAATTTACCACAGATGGACTCAAATCAAGTTGTAGAAACATCTCAAGGATGATTAATGGAAACTTGATAGACATGAGCTCAATTTCGAGTCTCATAGCAAAGAGTCTGAATACTTTTCACACATTTCTAAAAGCAGTCATTATGGGCTATTGTGATGTCATTATGAGGTATTGTGATGTCATTACAGGTAGTGTGATGTCATTATGGGGTATTGTGTGTAGATTGCTGAGGAAATTGTTTTCTACAATACATTTTAGAACAAGGCTGTAAAGTAACAAAATATGGAAAACGTTAAGGGGTCTGAATAGCCTCCAAAGGCTCTGTATAGTGTATCTCAGAATCATCTTTTTGCAGATAGAACCTCATAGTCCCAAGTGCTCATTATGTTGAGGTGTCATTACCTATAATTCCACTTTATTACCCAGAGTTCCTCAGTCATGAAGGAGACCTTGAGGCTTAGGGTATACTGGGCCACAGTATTGGCTTTACTTACAGCTCTGGGGGTTGTTTATGTGTGTGTGTGTGTGTGTGTGTGTGTGTGTGTGTGTGTGTGTGTGTGTGTGTGTGTGTGTGTGTGTGTGTGTGTGTGTGTGTGTGTGTGTGTGTGTGTGTGTGTGTGTGCGCATGCATGCATGCATGCGTGTGTGCGTGTGTGTGTGTTTGTGTTTGTGCAGGCGTGTGTGTGTGTGTGCAGAAACCGAGCGGAGGTAATGAGAGTCTCTACCTGATCGATTCCAGATGCCCTTGCAAATTATCTTTGTCAACAGCAATCTGGTCAACTCTGGCAGTGGCTTGGCGACTGAGTCAAGTCAGGTGTTCCCCAGCTTGTCTGTACTGTAGTACTAACTCTAAAGTTGACGACAGCTGCGTATAGATTGAGAAATCTGTGAACCAAGGAGCACAAGTCATCTCCAAATGTATATTATAATCAATTTATATGTATATGATTATTTTCTCGCCTTATATGACGAATTATGGTGTTTTCCAAAAGAAGGGCACCAGAAGGTTCTGCTTTGACTCACGTCTCCTGATCCCTGAGCTAAATAAAAGTCTAAGTAAATAAAAACATAGAAGTTTTAGTTTTTAGATGATAGTCTACAGTACAGACAAAGTGGAGTGGGCTGCATACCACAACAACACTTTGCACCGCAAGCAATTTCAAACTTTATGTTGTTAATCGATTGATATTTGGGGGGGGGGGTTCTCAACTTCACAACCAGTATGTTCTTGACTCATCTGTAAATCCTAAATGGCACCCTATTCCCTTTATAGTGCACTACTTTTAACCAGGGCCCCTATATAGGGACTAGTGCAATACTTTTAACAAGGGCCCCTATATAGGGACTAGTGCACTACTTTTAACAAGGGCCCAAGGGTCTTCACACACTTTAAAGTCCACTGGTAGGATCACTGTACTGATTGCACTTTTTTCACCATTTAATATCTTTTAAAATCGTTTAGGCCGTTACGCTATTTAGTTCATAGAGGGATTATGTGAGGGGAACAAAATATATATTTGGGATAAAAAAATCCCATGAATCTATATAAGAGAGAAGATGATGAGAGATATTACATTTTATAATGCATGAACATCTTGATATTAAACTCTGTTCTCTCTCTCTCTCTCTCTCTCTCTCTCTCTCTCTCTCTCTCTCTCTCTCTCTCTCTCTCACTCTCTTCCACCCTCCCAAATCTCAGGATCAAACTACTATATCCATAATCTCTGCATGGTTTAGAAGCTAACTGTTGAGTTGGATTGCTAGGCACAGACTTCCCTGTACGATGAATTCTGACAGTAAGAGGACTTCTCTGTACGATGAACTCTGACAGTAAGAGGACTTCTCTGTACGATGAACTCTGACAGTAAGAGGACTTCTCTGTACGATGAACTCTGACAGTAAGAGGACTTCTCTGTACGATGAACTCTGACAGTAAGAGGACTTCTCTGTACGATGAACTCTGACAGTAAGAGGACTTCTCTGTACGATGAACTCTGACAGTAAGAGGACTTCTCTGTACGATGAACTCTGACAGTAAGAGGACTTCTCTGTACGATGAACTCTGACAGTAAGAGGACTTCTCTGTACGATGAACTCTGACAGTAAGAGGACTTCCCTGTACGATGAACTCTGACAGTAAGAGGACTTCCCTGTACGATGAACTCTGACAGTAAGAGGACTTCTCTGTACGATGAACTCTGACAGTAAGAGGACTTCCCTGTACGATGAACTCTGACAGTAAGAGGACTTCTCTGTACGATGAACTCTGACAGTAAGAGGACTTCTCTGTACGATGAACTCTGACAGTAAGAGGACTTCTCTGTACGATGAACTCTGACAGTAAGAGGACTTCTCTGTACGATGAACTCTGACAGTAAGAGGACTTCTCTGTACGATGAACTCTGACAGTAAGAGGACTTCTCTGTACGATGAACTCTGACAGTAAGAGGACTTCCCTGTACGATGAACTCTGACAGTAAGAGGACTTCCCTGTACGATGAACTCTGACAGTAAGAGGACTTCTCTACGATGAACTCTGACATAAGAGGACTTCCCTGTACGATGAACTCTGACAGTAAGAGGACTTCTCTGTACGATGAACTCTCACAGTAAGAGGACTTCTCTGTACGATGAACTCTGACAGTAAGAGGACTTCTCTGTACGATGAACTCTGACAGTAAGAGGACTTCTCTGTACGATGAACTCTGACAGTAAGAGGACTTCTCTGTACGATGAACTCTGACAGTAAGAGGACTTCTCTGTACGATGAACTCTGACAGTAAGAGGACTTCCCTGTACGATGAACTCTGACAGTAAGAGGACTTCCCTGTACGATGAACTCTGACAGTAAGAGGACTTCTCTGTACGATGAACTCTGACAGTAAGAGGACTTCCCTGTACGATGAACTCTGACAGTAAGAGGACTTCTCTGTACGATGAACTCTCACAGTAAGAGTACTTCTCTGTACGATGAACTCTGACAGTAAGAGGACTTCTCTGTACGATGAACTCTGACAGTAAGAGGACTTCCCTGTACGATGAACTCTGACAGTAAGAGGACTTCTCTGTACGATGAACTCTGACAGTAAGAGGACTTCCCTGTACGATGAACTCTGACAGTAAGAGGACTTCCCTGTACGATGAACTCTGACAGTAAGAGGACTTCCCTGTACGATGAACTCTGACAGTAAGAGGACTTCTCTGTACGATGAACTCTGACAGTAAGAGGACTTCTCTGTACGATGAACTCTGACAGTAAGAGGACTTCCCTGTGAGACCTGCAGGGGAGATAGAGATAGTGACACTATGGTACATCCAAGGCATTCAAGCTTCAGTAATCCTATTTGGGCCATTCTCCAGTTCACCGCTCTCTGAGACATTAGGAACTCTGTGGTATTTGTAAGTAACCTTTTTTTGGTTCGTTCTGAATGCACTGTGAAGGCTCAGTACGGAGGAGACAGAGGTCTGGTTGACATTTGAAAGATGTTGTGTTGTGGAGCACAGCTCCGGAAGGCAGCTGGAGACCCAGTTTACAACATTCCGTAGCCTGGTTAAACCAGACTGAAAGACTTAAACCAGTGTAGCTACAGATTTTATTCTTAAACAGGCTATAATTTCCCAACAAACATGTCATTCTTCTCAAGTTAACCCACAGTCAGGAAACAAAGTAGAAAACAGAACACTAAGGGCAGGTTGTGTCTAGGAAACCTGCCCTTCACCAGAGACAGTACTAGTACGGTAAATTAGTCCAATCTCATCAATAGTTACACTTGAGATGTTACCTTGAATCATCCCATTTAACACCTCTCCTCCATCCCTCTCCTCCCATCCCTCTCCTCCATCCCTCTCCTTATCATCCCTTTCCTCATCCCTGTCCTCCATCCCTCTCCTCATCCCTGTCCTCCAACCCTCTCCTCATCCCTCTCCTCCATCCCTCTCCTCCATTCCTCTTCTCCATCCCTCTCCTCCATCCCTCTCCTCATCCCTCTCCTCCATCCCTCTCCTCATCCCTGTCCTCCAACCCTCTCCTCATCCCTCTCCTCCATCCCTCTCCTCCATTCCTCTTCTCCATCCCTCTCCTCCATCCCTCTCCTCTATCCCTCTCCTCATCCCTCTCCTCATCCCTCTCCTCCATCCCTCTCCTCATCCCTCTCCTCATCCCTCTCCTCCATCCCTCTCCTCCCATCCCTCTCCTCCATCCCTCTCCTTATCATCCCTTTCCTCATCCCTGTCCTCCATCCCTCTCCTCATCCCTGTCCTCCAACCCTCTCCTCATCCCTCTCCTCCATCCCTCTCCTCCATTCCTCTTCTCCATCCCTCTCCTCCATCCCTCTCCTCATCCCTCTCCTCCATCCCTCTCCTCCATCCCTCTCCTCCATGATGTTGTATCACAAACGTGTAAGGTGCTTCATGGTGATAATGTTAAAGGATAAATATACTGTGGACCTCATTAAGGGGGAATCCAGTGTGACAATAGAGGGAATCCTTTGTGAGAATAGAGGGAATCCCGTGTGAGAATAGAGGGAATCCCGTGTGAGAATAGAGGGAATCCCGTGTGAGAATAGAGGGAATCCCGTGTGAGAATAGAGGGAATCCCGTGTGAGAATAGAGGGAATCCCGTGTGAGAATAGAGGGAATCCCGTGTGAGAATAGAGGGAATCCCGTGTGAGAATAGAGGGAATCCCATGTGAGAATAGAGGGAATCCGTGTGAGAATAGAGGGAATCCCGTGTGAGAATAGAGGGAATCCCGTGTGAGAATAGAGGGAATCCCATGTGAGAATAGAGGGAATCCCATGTGAGAATAGAGGGAAACCCGTGTGAGAATAGAGGGAATCCCGTGTGAGAATAGAGGGAATCCCATGTGAGAATAGAGGGAATCCCATGTGAGAATAGTGGGAAACCCGTGTGAGAATAGAGGGAATCCCATGTGAGAATAGAGGGAATCCCATGTGAGTTTCCTTGCATTTATAACTTTAGTGTTAGTTTCCTTACATGTATAACTCTAGTGTTAGTTTCCTCACATTTATAACTCTAGTGTTAGTTTCCTTACATTTATAACTTTAGTGTTAGTTTCCTTACATTTATAACTTTAGTGTTAGTTTCCTTACAGTTATAACTTTAGTGTTAGTTTCCTTACATTTATAACTTTAGTGTTAGTTTCCTTACATTTATAACTTTAGTGTTAGTTTCCTTACATTTATAACTTTAGTGTTAGTTTCCTTACATTTATAACTCTAGTGTTAGTTTCCTTACATTTATAACTTTAGTGTTAGTTTCCTTACATTTATAACTTTAGTGTTAGTTTCCTTACATTTATAACTCTAGTGTTAGTTTCCTTACATTTATAACTCTAGTGTTAGTTTCCTTACATTTATAACTCTAGTGTTAGTTTCCTTACATTTATAACTCTAGTGTTAGTTTCCTTACATTTATAACTGTCTCTCTAGTGTTAGTTTCCTTACATTTATAACTCTAGTGTTAGTTTCCTTCCATTTATAACTTTAGTGTTAGTTTCCTTACATTTATAACTTTAGTGTTAGTTTCCTTACATTTATAACTGTCTCTCTAGTGTTAGTTTCCTTACATTTATAACTCTAGTGTTAGTTTCCTTACATTTATAACTTTAGTGTTAGTTTCCTTACATTTATAACTCTAGTGTTAGTTTCCTTCCATTTATAACTCTAGTGTTAGTTTCCTTACATTTATAACTTTAGTGTTAGTTTCCTTACATTTATAACTCTAGTGTTAGTTTCCTTACATTTATAACTTTAGTGTTAGTTTCCTTACATTTATAACTCTAGTGTTAGTTTCCTTACATTTATAACTCTAGTGTTAGTTTCCTTACATTTATAACTTTAGTGTTAGTTTCCTTACATTTATAACTCTAGTGTTAGTTTCCTCACATTTATAACTCTAGTGTTAGTTTCCTTCCATTTATAATTCTAGTGTTAGTTTCCTTCCATTTATAACTTTAGTGTTCGTTTCCTTACATTTATAACTTTAGTGTTCGTTTCCTTACATTTATAACTGTCTCTCTAGTGTTAGTTTCCTTACATTTATAACTCTAGTGTTAGTTTCCTTACATTTATAACTCTAGTGTTAGTTTCCTTACATTTATAACTTTAGTGTTAGTTTCCTTACATTTATAACTCTAGTGTTAGTTTCCTTACATTTATAACTTTAGTGTTAGTTTCCTTACATTTATAACTCTAGTGTTAGTTTCCTTACATTTATAACTCTAGTGTTAGTTTCCTTACATTTATAACTTTAGTGTTAGTTTCCTTACATTTATAACTTTAGTGTTAGTTTCCTTACATTTATAACTGTCTCTCTAGTGTTAGTTTCCTTCCATTTATAACTCTAGTGTTAGTTTCCTTACATTTATAACTTTAGTGTTAGTTTCCTTACATTTATAACTTTAGTGTTAGTTTCCTTACATTTATAACTCTAGTGTTAGTTTCCTTACATTTATAACTCTAGTGTTAGTTTCCTTACATTTATAACTTTAGTGTTAGTTTCCTTACATTTATAACTCTAGTGTTAGTTTCCTTCCATTTATAACTTTAGTGTTAGTTTCCTTACATTTATAACTTTAGTGTTCGTTTCCTTACATTTATAACTCTAGTGTTAGTTTCCTTACATTTATAACTCTAGTGTTAGTTTCCTTACATTTATAACTTTAGTGTTAGTTTCCTTACATTTATAACTCTAGTGTTAGTTTCCTTATATTTATAACTTCAGTGTTAGTTTCCTTACATTTATAACTTTAGTGTTAGTTTCTTTCCATTTATAACTCTAGTGTTAGTTTCCTTACATTTATAACTCTAGTGTTAGTTTCCTTACATTTATAACTCTAGTGTTAGTTTCCTCACATTTATGACTCTAGTGTTAGTTTCCTTCCATTTATAACTTTAGTGTTAGTTTAGTGTTAGTTTCCTCACATTTATAACTCTAGTGTTAGTTTATTGTTAGTTTCCTTCCATTTATAACTCTAGTGTTAGTTTCCTTCCATTTATAACTTTAGTGTTAGTTTCCTTACATTTATAACTGTCTCTCTAGTGTTAGTTTCCTTCCATTTATAACTCTAGTGTTAGTTTCCTTCCATTTATAACTCTAGTGTTAGTTTCCTTACATTTATAACTTTAGTGTTAGTTTCCTTACATTTATAACTCTAGTGTTAGTTTCCTTACATTTATAACTCTAGTGTTAGTTTCCTTACATTTATAACTGTCTCTCTAGTGTTAGTTTCCTTACATTTATAACTTTAGTGTTAGTTTCCTTCCATTTATAACTTTAGTGTTAGTTTCCTTACATTTATAACTTTAGTGTTAGTTTCCTTACATTTATAACTCTAGTGTTAGTTTCCTTACATTTATAACTCTAGTGTTAGTTTCCTTACATTTATAACTTTAGTGTTAGTTTCCTTACATTTATAACTCTAGTGTTAGTTTCCTTACATTTATAACTTTAGTGTTAGTTTCCTTACATTTATAACTTTAGTGTTAGTTTCCTTCCATTTATAACTCTAGTGTTAGTTTCCTTACATTTATAACTCTAGTGTTAGTTTCCTTACATTTATAACTCTAGTGTTAGTTTCTTTCCATTTATAACTCTAGTGTTAGTTTCCTTCCATTTATAACTCTAGTGTTAGTTTAGTGTTAGTTTCCTCACATTTATAACTTTAGTGTTAGTTTCCTTACATTTATAACTCTAGTGTTAGTTTCCTTCCATTTATAACTTTAGTGTTAGTTTCCTTACATTTATAACTCTAGTGTTAGTTTCCTTCCATTTATAACTTTAGTGTTAGTTTCCTTACATTTATAACTTTAGTGTTAGTTTCCTTACATTTATAACTCTAGTGTTAGTTTCCTTCCATTTATAACTTTAGTGTTAGTTTCCTTACATTTATAACTCTAGTGTTAGTTTCCTTACATTTATAACTTTAGTGTTAGTTTCCTTACATTTATAACTTTAGTGTTCGTTTCCTTACATTTATAACTGTCTCTCTAGTGTTAGTTTCCTTACATTTATAACTCTAGTGTTAGTTTCCTTACATTTATAACTCTAGTGTTAGTTTCCTTACATTTATAACTCTAGTGTTAGTTTCTCTCCATTTATAACTCTAGTGTTAGTTTCCTTCCATTTATAACTTTAGTGTTAGTTTAGTGTTAGTTTCCTCACATTTATAACTCTAGTGTTAGTTTAGTGTTAGTTTCCTTCCATTTATAACTCTAGTGTTAGTTTAGTGTTAGTTTCCTCACATTTATAACTCTAGTGTTAGTTTCCTTCCATTTATAACTTTAGTGTTAGTTTAGTGTTAGTTTCCTCACATTTATAACTCTAGTGTTAGTTTAGTGTTAGTTTCCTTCCATTTATAACTCTAGTGTTAGTTTCCTTACATTTATAACTCTAGTGTTAGTTTCCTTACATTTATAACTCTAGTGTTAGTTTCCTCACATTTATAACTCTAGTGTTAGTTTCCTTCCATTTATAATTCTAGTGTTAGTTTCCTTCCATTTATAACTTTAGTGTTAGTTTCCTTCCATTTATAACTCTAGTGTTAGTTTCCTTACATTTATAACTCTAGTGTTAGTTTCCTCACATTTATAACTCTAGTGTTAGTTTCCTTACATTTATAACTCTAGTGTTAGTTTCCTTCCATTTATAACTCTAGTGTTAGTTTCCTTACATTTATAACTCTAGTGTTAGTTTCTCTCCATTTATAACTCTAGTGTTAGTTTCCTTCCATTTATAACTTTAGTGTTAGTTTAGTGTTAGTTTCCTCACATTTATAACTCTAGTGTTAGTTTAGTGTTAGTTTCCTTCCATTTATAACTCTAGTGTTAGTTTAGTGTTAGTTTCCTCACATTTATAACTCTAGTGTTAGTTTCCTTCCATTTATAACTGTCTCTCTAGTGTTAGTTTCCTTCCATTTATAACTTTAGTGTTAGTTTAGTGTTAGTTTCCTCACATTTATAACTCTAGTGTTAGTTTCCTTCCATTTATAACTTTAGTGTTAGTTTCCTTCCATTTATAACTCTAGTGTTAGTTTCCTTACATTTATAACTCTAGTGTTAGTTTCCTTACATTTATAACTCTAGTGTTAGTTTCCTTCCATTTATAATTCTAGTGTTAGTTTCCTTCCATTTATAACTTTAGTGTTAGTTTCCTTACATTTATAACTCTAGTGTTAGTTTCCTTACATTTATAACTCTAGTGTTAGTTTCCTTACATTTATAACTCTAGTGTTAGTTTCCTTACATTTATAACTCTAGTGTTAGTTTCCTTACATTTATAACTCTAGTGTTAGTTTCCTTCCATTTATAACTCTAGTGTTAGTTTCCTTACATTTATAACTCTAGTGTTAGTTTCCTTACATTTATAACTCTAGTGTTAGTTTCTCTCCATTTATAACTCTAGTGTTAGTTTAGTGTTAGTTTCCTCACATTTATAACTCTAGTGTTAGTTTAGTGTTAGTTTCCTTCCATTTATAACTCTAGTGTTAGTTTCCTTACATTTATAACTTTAGTGTTAGTTTCCTTCCATTTATAACTGTCTCTCTAATGTTAGTTTCCTTCCATTTATAACTATCTCTCTAGTGTTAGTTTCCTTCCATTTTGTATCATTCCATTCCATTGTTAGTTGACCTTTCTTTCCTCTGTCCTGTTGGTGTGGTTTTTCCCGAGGATCTCTAGCTATAGTGGGTCATATCAGGCTAACGCATTACAAGTTGGCCAATAATGTGGGACATGTGGCCTATTTGAATCATTATGTAACGCAAGACCATATGTAGCCGTTTAAACCTGGAGCCTTGTGCACGGTTCCCGATGACTGGACCTCAGTCATCAGTTCCACGGTTAGTGAGGGTTATTAGGGTCGTTTTATAGGAATACTGTTTAACCCCTTATTGTACACTGTTATCACCTTCCAATATTTCATGGATTGAACTATTAAATAAGACAACTTCTGGGATGAATCAAGCTATTGTATTTTTGATTCACTAAAATATTTTGTGTTTAAAGGCTCTCCATTTTCTTTTTTTGGGATTTCAGAAATACTTTCCTAACCCTAAATAATATACAAGATCAGAATATTTTTAAATCAACCAATTAGTGTTGAAAAGGAGATGGATATTTGTGTATTTAGGCCAACATGGCTTTGTTTCATTGGTCCCTGATATTGTCAACCGTTCTCTCCATGCATTCTACTGTCTGTCGAAAAAATCTCTTTGAAAGTGATGGCTTTAGATAAATGTACTGAAGACTCCTATTAATAAATTAAAACTCCATTACAAAATCTTGTTGGCCAGTAAAGCAGGAGGGTTTTCAGCGGTTGAATTACATTTATTCAGTACGCAAGGGAACCACGCCTGCAAAGCCCGTTACGCACCTGCATAAGGTGTGAATACCAACCACTGAGAAGTGCGTAGGAAAGGCGTACATTTCCTAAGTCTGAATCGGGCCCATAGGAAAGGCGTACATTTCCTAAGTCTGAATCGGGCCAATAGGAAAGGCGTACATTTCCTAAGTCTGAATCGGGCCAATAGGAAAGGCGTACATTTCCTAAGTCTGAATCGGGCCAATAGGAAAGACGTACATTTCCTAAGTCTGAATCGGGCCCATAGGAAAGACGTACATTTCCTAAGTCTGAATCGGGCCCATAGGAAAGACGTACATTTCCTAAGTCTGAATCGGGCCCATAGGAAAGACGTACATTTCCTAAGTCTGAATCGGGCCCATAGGAAAGACGTACATTTCCTAAGTCTGAATCGGGCCCATAGGAAAGACGTACATTTCCTAAGTCTGAATCGGGCCAATAGGAAAGGCGTACATTTCCTAAGTCTGAATCGGGCCAATAGGAAAGGCGTACATTTCCTAAGTCTGAATCGGGCCCATAGGAAAGACGTACATTTCCTAAGTCTGAATCGGGCCCATAGGAAAGGCGTAAATGTCTTAAGTCTGAATTGGGCCCATAGACAGAATCTCTATGATGGAGCTGTTCAGAGATAGATAGATACATATTTGATATCTGAGGTACATGAACACAGTGTACAGTTTTCAAAACAGCCCACTGAGTCAGCCCCCCCCCCATGCAACAGATTCACCCCTTTCAGCAACTTGCTGTATGTGAACCCAGCACCATGAAATATAAGGGGTAAGTACATCCCAGGATTTCAGTGAACATCAGTCATGGGTTATTCTAAAGCCCTTTATGATACAGAAAATAACTGTCTAACTCAGATTTTAGAATTAACATTTCAGAATTAACATTTCAGAATTAACATTTCAGAATTAACATTTCAGAATTAACATTTTTCCAAGAACCAAACCCAGTGACGGAAAACATCTTCGCTGTGCCAGGATGATAATATGGACGACAATAACCTTATCTGTGTTGAACCGCCTGTCTCTGCGCGTGTGAACCTTCGTTCCTAATTATGACTGCAGGGAACAGGGAAGACAGACTTTAACAAATAACCTTTACAGCTGTCATCTCTGCACACGTCATCTCTGCAGAGACCAAGAGACCGAGCTCTTATCGAATCATTAGTTCGTTTTCTCAGATCATAATGTCGGAAAGGAGGTGACACTGCTGTGACTGACAGGGTCACTGAAGACATAACAGAGATTGGGGAAACATTACGCTTGAGTTCATAAGGGCAACACTTTCAGGCTATTGCGTATTTGGGTTTCTATTGGGAAGTGTTGCCGAGTTGATGACTGTCCTTTCAAAGCCTCTAAAAAAAGGCTCCCAAAAATCTCTTGGTTCTCTCTGGTTGATCTCGAGCTTCTGTGGCATATTCTCACAAGACTCATTTTATTTTTGTTTCAGTGTGTGTGTGTGTGTGTGTGTGTGTGTGTGTGTGTGTGTGTGTGTGTGTGTGTGTGTGTGTGTGTGTGTGTGTGTGTGTGTGTGTGTGTGTGTGTGTGTGTGTGTGGACCTGAGGGCCAGCCAGAAGCCAGCAGGAGGCTGGTAAAAGACCATGCTGATG
>NC_068450.1:9042645-9060145 GCF_023373465.1 Oncorhynchus keta | reverse complement strand
ACACTAGTACAATACACTATTACTACACTAGTACAATACACTATTACTACACTAGTACTACACTGTTACTACACGAGTACAATACACTGTTACTACACTAGTACAATACACTGTTACTACACTAGTACAATACACTGATCATGACAATTTAGCCCCGGGATGAAACCACTGATCATTTAGCCCTCGGGATGAAACCACTGATCATGACAATTTAGCCCCCGGGATGAAGCTCCTGGACAGCAGTTGTGAGTAGCCTGATTGTCTGTATTATCAGAATGCTTTGACCTGCACTGTTTTTAGGATATGTTATTTGTTAACATGTAAGCATTTTTTAAATTTTGATTGGGAGGCATTTAGATTAGGCTACTTGATCAAGTAGTTAGGCTACTTGATCAAGTAATTAGTCTACTTGATCAAGTAGTTAGGCTACTTGATCAAGTAGTTAGGCTACTTAATCAAGTAGTTAGGCTACTTGATCAAGTAATTAGGCTACTTCATCAAGTAGTTAGGCCACTTCATCAAGTAGTTAGGCTACTTGATCAAGTAAGGCTACTTCATCAAGTAGTTGGGCTACTTGATCAAGTAGTTAGGCTACTTCATCAAGTAGTTAGGCTACTTCATCAAGTGGTTAGGCTAATAAATCAAGTAGTTCGGATACTTAATCAAGTATAGTTAGGCTACTTCATCAATAGTTAGCTACTTCATCAAGTAGTTAGGCTAATAAATCAAGTAGTTAGGCTAATAAATCAAGTAGTTAGGCTATTCATCAAGTAGTTAGCTACTTCATCAAAGTTAAATCAAGTAGTTAGGCTACTTCATCAAGTAGTTAGGCTACTTCATCAAGTGGTTAGGCTAATAAATCAAGTAGTTCGGATACTTGATCAAGCAGTTAGGTTACTTCATCAAGTAAGTAAGGCTACTTGATCAAGTAATTTGGCTACTTCATCAAGTAGTTGGGCTACTTGATCAAGTAGTTAGGCTACTTCATCAAGTAGTTAGGATACTTCATCAAGTGGTTAGGCTAATAAATCAAGTAGTTAAGATACTTAATCAAGTAGTTAGGCTACTTCATCAAGTAGTTAGGCTACTTCATCAAGTAGTTAGTCTACTTGATCAAGCAGTTAGGTTACTTCATCAAGTAAGTAAGGCTACTTGATCGGAGAATATTGGCACGATGTAAAATATGTCCGTCTCATTACATCGTCATCCATTTTATCTCCAGTCTGTAGGCTGCAGAAAAGGCCACATGGTCCTTCTACCATATCCTCCCTCTGCTACATGATTTATGTCAGATGGTCAGTGGAACGCCTCAGCGATGCATCTCTCCAACAGCAACCCTGGAGAGGTGAGCTGGGAGTGGACAAGAGAAAGACGTTGTGTCCCATTTGCCTTTGACAAAGTGGCCACTGCTTATCACAGGGGGGTATCAGAGCTCATCTAAAAAGCCCATATGCCACAGGTTGAGAGGGCAAAATTATGTGAGGATTTATGTGCTGTTGGAGGTGCATCTTGGCCGTAGACTGCCACCTAATCCTGCCTAATGAGAAGGCCAGCCATGCACAGACAACAACACAGGGTGACCAGAGGGCATTTGTTGCTGTAAATGTCGGGAAACTATAGATATTATTATGTCAAGAAGACAATGGAGATGTGCCCTATGTTGTGGGATGACATATAATTATGTCCAAACAGTCACAGAAGTTGTATGAACTAATGTACAACGTAATTACATGTAGTTTGTTGTAATGCGAAATGCATTTTGGTTTTAACAGTGTTTTCATGAAAACTTGTTAGCTATGCTAGCTAGGTAGGTCTCCTCCGGTTAGTCATGTACACTGTTAGCTAATCAAAGGGCGACACAGACTCCTCTTTTACGCTGCTGCTATTCTCTGTTTATTATCTATGCAGGGTCACTTTAACTCAAGCTACATGTACATATTACCTCAGCTAACACATTGACTCTGTACCGGTACCCCCTGTATATAGTCTCCACATTGACTCTGTACTGGTACCCCCTGTATATAGTTTCCACATTGACTCTGTACTGGTACCCCCTGTATATAGTCTCCACATTGACTCTGTACCGGTACCCCTGTATATAGCCTCCATATTGACTCTGTGCTGGTACCCCCTGTATATAGCCTCCACATAGACTCTGGACCGGGACCCCTGTATATAGCCTCCACATTGACTCTGTACCGGTAACCCCTATATATAGCCTCCACATTGACTCTGTACTGGTACCCCTGTATATAGCCTCCACATTGACTCTGTACTGGTACCCCTGTATATAGCCTCCACATTGACTCTGTACTGGTACCCCTGTATATAGTCTCCATATTGACTCTGTACTGGTACCCCTGTATATAGCCTCCACATTGACTCTGTACCGGTACCCCTGTATATAGCCTACATATTGACTCTGTGCTGGTACCCCTGTATATAGCCTCCACATAGACTCTGGACCGGGACCCCTGTATATAGCCTCCACATTGACTCTGTACCGGTAACCCCTATATATAGCCTCCACATTGACTCTGTACTGGTACCCCTGTATATAGCCTCCACATTGACTCTGTACTGGTACCCCTGTATATAGCCTCCACATTGACTCTGTACTGGTACCCCTGTATATAGCCTCCACATTGACTCTGTACTGGTACCCCTGTATATAGCCTCCACATTGACTCTGTACTGGTACCCCTGTATATAGCCTCCACATAGACTCTGGACCGGGACCCCCTGTATATAGCCTCCACATTGACTCTGTACCGGTAACCCCTATATATAGCCTCCACATTGACTCTGTACTGGTACCCCCTGTATATAGCCTCCACATTGACTCTGTACTGGTACCCCCTGTATATAGCCTCCACATTGACTCTGTACTGGTACCCCCTGTATATAGCCTCCACATTGACTCTGTACTGGTACCCCCTGTATATAGCCTCCACATAGACTCTGGACCGGTACCCCCTGTATATAGCCTCCACATTGACTCTGTACCGGTACCCCCTGTATATAGCCTCCATATTGACTCTGTACTGGTACCCCCTGTATATAGCCTCCACATTGACTCTGTACTGGTAACCCCTGTATATAGCCTCCACATTGACTCTGTACTGGTACCCCCTGTATATAGCCTCCACATTGACTCTGTACTGGTACCCCCTGTATATAGCCTCCACATTGACTCTGTACTGGTACATTTGTACCCCCTGTATATAGCCTCCACATTGACTCTGTACCGGTACCCCCTGTATATAGCCTCCACATCGACTCTGTACCGGTACCCCCTGTATATATCCTAATTAATTAATTTTCTTGTGTTACTTTCTTAATTATTTATTTTTCCTTAACTTCTTAAAGCATTGTTGGTTAAAGGGCTGGTAAAGTAAGCATTTCACTAAACCTGTTGTATTTGGAACATGTGACAAATACAATCTGATTTGAATTGTCATACTTGAGTAAAAGTACACAGTAAAAGTAAAAGCTATACATCAAATTCCTGATATTAAACCAGAAGGCATGATTTCCTTATTATTAATAGATCTTTTTGACAGACTGGGGCACACTCCACCACTCAGACAAACTAAGCATTTGTGTTTAGTGAGTCCTCCAGATCAGAGGCAGTAGGGATGACCATGGATGTTCTCTGTTTAGTGAGTCCACCAGATCAGAGGCAGTAGGGATGACCATGGATGTTCTCTGTTTAGTGAGTCCACCAGATCAGAGGCAGTAGGGATGACCATGGATGTTCTCTGTTTAGTGAGTCCACCAGATCAGAGGCAGTAGGGATGACCATGGATGTTCTCTGTTTAGTGAGTCCACCAGATCAGAGGCAGTAGGGATGACCATGGATGTTCTCTGTTTAGTGAGTCCACCAGATCAGAGGCAGTAGGGATGACCATGGATGTTCTCTGTTTAGTGAGTCCTCCAGATCAGAGGCAGTAGGGATGACCATGGATGTTCTCTGTTTAGTGAGTCCTCCAGATCAGAGGCAGTAGGGATGACCATGGATGTTCTCTGTTTAGTGAGTCCACCAGATCAGAGGCAGTAGGGAGGACCATGGATGTTCTCTGTTTAGTGAGTCCCAGATCAGAGGCAGTAGGGAGGACCATGGATGTTCTCTGTTTAGTGAGTCCACCAGATCAGTAGGGATGACCATGGATGTTCTCTGTTTAGTGAGTCCACCAGATCAGAGGCAGTAGGGATGACCATGGATGTTCTCTGTTTAGTGAGTCCTCCAGATCAGAGTCAGTAGGGATGACCATGGATGTTCTCTGTTTAGTGAGTCCATCAGATCAGAGGCAGTAGGGATGACCAGGGATGTTCTCTGTTTAGTGAGTCCACCAGATCAGAGGCGGTAGGAATGACCATGGATGTTCTCTTGATAAGTCTGTGAATTGGACCGTTTTCCTGTCCAAAATTCAAAATGTAATGAGTACTGAAGGACAACCGTCTCTGCAAGCTCCACCAATCAGGTCTTTATGGTAGAGTGGCAAGACGGAAACCATTCCTCAGTAAAAGGCACATGACAGCCTGCTTGGAGTTTGCCAAAAGGCACCTAAAGGACTCTCGGACCATGAGAAACAAGAATCTCTGGTCTGATGAAACCAAGATTGAGCTATTTTGCCTGGACGCCAAGCATCACGTCTGGAGGAAACCTGCCACCATCCCTACGGTGAAGCATGGTGGTGGCAGCATCACATCTGGAGGAAACCTGGCACCATCCCTACGGTGAAGCATGGTGGTGGCAGCATCACGTCTGGAGGAAACCTGGCACCATCCCTACGGTGAAGCATGGTGGTGGCAGCATCACGTCTGGAGGAAACCTGGCACCATCCCTACGGTGAAGCAAGGTGGTGGCAGCATCATGCTGTGGGGATGTTTTTCCGTGGCAGGGACTGGGAGACGAGTCAGGATCGAGAGAAAGATAAACAGAGCAAGGTACAGAGAGATACTTGGTGAAAACCCACTCCAGAGTGCTCAGGACCTCAGACTGGGGCGAAGGTTCACCTTCCAACAGGACAATGACCCTAAGCACACAGCCAAGACAATGCAGAAGTGGCTTTGATTGGCTGGAACCCAAAAGAACATCTCAGGAGAGACCTGAAAATAGCTCCCATCCAACGTGGCAGAGCTTGAGAAGATCTGCAGAGAGGAATGGGAGAAACTCCTCAAATACAGGTGTGCCAAGCTTGTAGCATCATACCCAAGAAGACTCGACAATATAATCGCTGCCAAAGGTGCTTTAACTAAGTACCGAGTAAAAGGACTGAATACTTATGTAAATGTTATATTTAATTTTTAATAAAAATTTGCAAACATTTCTAAAAACCTGTTTTTGCTTTGTCATTATGGGGTATTGTGTGTAGATTGAATCAATTTTAGAATAAGGCTGTAACGTAACAAAATGTGGAGAAAGTAACGGGGTCTGAATACTTTCCGAATGCACTGTATTTAAAACAAAATACTTTCAGTCTCTTCTATTAAGGTTTCTTTACTTTGGGTAGTTTTTCCTCCACCGATACAGAGTGTAGTCTACCTGTACATGACCACATCTACAGTAGTGCTGCAGGTCACGAGGTTTATTCATGTGTTGCTACAGGTCACGAGGTATATTCATGTGTTGCTGCAGGTCACGAGGTATATTCATGTGTTGCTGCAGGTCACGAGGTATATTCATGGGGTGCTGCAGGTCACGAGGTATATTCATGTGTTGCTGCAGGTCACGAGGTATATTCATGTGTTGCTGCAGGTCACGAGGTATATTCATGGGGTGCTGCAGGTCACGAGGTTTATTCATGTGTTGCTACAGGTCACGAGGTATATTCATGTGTTGCTACAGGTCACGAGGTATATTCATGTGTTGCTGCAGGTCACGAGGTTTATTCATGTGTTGCTGCAGGTCACGAGGTATATTCATGTGTTGCTACAGGTCACGAGGTTTATTCATGTGTTGCTACAGGTCACGAGGTATATTCATGTGTTGCTACAGGTCACGAGGTATATTCATGTGTTGCTACAGGTCACGAGGTATATTCATGTGTTGCTACAGGTCACGAGGTATATTCATGGGTTGCTGCAGGTCACGAGGTTTATTCATGTGTTGCTGCAGGTCACGAGGTATATTCATGTGTTGCTACAGGTCACGAGGTTTATTCATGTGTTGCTACAGGTCACGAGGTATATTCATGTGTTGCTACAGGTCACGAGGTATATTCATGTGTTGCTACAGGTCACGAGGTATATTCATGTGTTGCTACAGGTCACGAGGTATATTCATGTGTTGCTACAGGTCACGAGGTATATTCATGTGTTGCTACAGGTCACGAGGTATATTCATGTGTTGCTACAGGTCACGAGGTATATTCATGTGTTGCTACAGGTCACAAGGTATATTCATGGGGTGCTGCAGGTCACGAGGTATATGCATGTGCTAGTGGTGCTACAGGTCACGAGGTATATGCATGTGCTAGTGGTACTACAGGTCACAAGGTATATGCATGTGCTCGTGGTACTACAGCCAATGCATATTAATACAGACAGATTTATCCCCAGGTCAGTGAGCATCGGAGCCATACATGACTAGCTACTATCTCCTCTCCTCTCCTCTCCTCCTCTCCTCTCCTCTCCTCTCCTCTCCTCTCCTCTCCTCTCCTCTCCTCTCCTCTCCTCTCCTCTCCCTCCTCTCCTCTCCTCCTCCTCTCCTCTCCTCTCCTCTCCTCTCCTCTCCAGTGAGCATAGGAGACATACATGACTAGCTACTATCTCCTCTCCTCTCCTCTCCTCTCCTCTCCTCTCCTCTCCTCTCCTCTCTCCTCTCCTCTCCTCTCCTCTCCTCTCCTCTCCTCTCCTCTCCAGTGAGCATAGGAGACATACATGACTAGCTACTATCTCCTCTCCTCTCCTCTCCTCTCCTCTCCTCTCCTCTCCTCTCCTCTCCTCTCCTCTCCTCTCCCTCTCCTCTCCTCTCCTCTCCTCTCCTCTCCTCTCCAGTGAGCATAGGAGACATACATGACTAGCTACTATCTCCTTGGATTTACCGCCAGGGAAACACCACAAGCAGGATTCAATTGAACAGCATGTTGGGGCAGTTTCCCATTTTACCATATGAACATGTGCACATGTTGAACAGAGAACATAAACACATAGCTAATGTCCCCTGACCTGCTCGGAATACAAACCTTTTAAATCCCCGCAACAGGAGATTGGAAATTGATTTTGTAGTTTGTTTTCTCCACTACTAGGAATTGCCTAAAACATGTGAGTGGAGCATGATGGGATGTAATAGAAGGACATATATGACTACACACCCTCATCCTCTCCAGAGCGCAGGGTTCAGATTAAGGCAGGTCTGAGAGTGGTCTGGGGTTCAGATTAAGACAGGTCTGAGAGTGGTTTGGGGTTCAGATTAAGACAGGTCTGAGAGTGGTCTGGGGTTCAGATTAAGACAGGTCTGAGAGTGGTCTGGGGTTCAGATTAAGACAGGTCTGAGAGTGGTCTGGGGATCAGATTAAGACAGGTCTGAGAGTGGTTTGGGGTTCAGACTAAGACAGGTCTGAGAGTGGTCTGGGGTTCAGATTAAGACAGGTCTGAGTGGTCTGGGGTTCAGATTAAGGCAGGTCTGAGAGTGGTCTGGGGTTCAGATTAAGACAGGTCTGAGAGTGGTCTGGGGTTCAGATTAAGACAGGTCTGAGAGTGGTCTGGGGTTCAGATTAAGACAGGTCTGAGAGTGGTCTGGGGTTCAGATTAAGACAGGTCTGAGAGTGGTCTGGGGTTCAGATTAAGGCAGGTCTGAGAGTGGTTTGGGGTTCAGACTAAGACAGGTCTGAGAGTGGTCTGGGGTTCAGATTAAGGCAGGTCTGAGTGGTCTGGGGTTCAGATTAAGGCAGGTCTGAGAGTGGTCTGGGGTTCAGATTAAGGCAGGTCTGAGAGTGGTCTGGGGTTCAGATTAAGACAGGTCTGAGAGTGGTCTGGGGTTCAGATTAAGACAGGTCTGAGAGTGGTCTGGGGTTCAGATTAAGACAGGTCTGAGAGTGGTCTGGGGTTCAGATTAAGACAGGTCTGAGAGTGGTCTGGGGTTCAGATTAAGACAGGTCTGAGAGTGGTCTGGGGTTCAGATTAAGACAGGTCTGAGAGTGGTCTGGGGTTCAGATTAAGACAGGTCTGAGAGTGGTCTGGGGTTCAGATTAAGACAGGTCTGAGAGTGGTCTGGGGTTCAGATTAAGACAGGTCTGAGAGTGGTCTGGGGTTCAGATTAAGACAGGTCTGAGAGTGGTCTGGGGTTCAGATTAAGACAGGTCTGAGTGGTCTGGGGTTCAGATTAAGACAGGTCTGAGAGTGGTCTGGGGTTCAGATTAAGACAGGTCTGAGAGTGGTCTGGGGTTCAGATTAAGACAGGTCTGAGAGTGGTCTGGGGTTCAGATTAAGACAGGTCTGAGAGTGGTCTGGGGTTCAGATTAAGACAGGTCTGAGAGTGGTCTGGGGTTCAGATTAAGACAGGTCTGAGAGTGGTCTGGGGTTCAGATTAAGACAGGTCTGAGTGGTCTGGGGTTCAGATTAAGACAGGTCTGAGAGTGGTCTGGGGTTCAGATTAAGACAGGTCTGAGAGTGGTCTGGGGTTCAGATTAAGACAGGTCTGAGAGTGGTCTGGGGTTCAGATTAAGACAGGTCTGAGAGTGGTCTGGGGTTCAGATTAAGACAGGTCTGAGAGTGGTCTGGGGTTCAGATTAAGACAGGTCTGAGAGTGGTCTGGGGTTCAGATTAAGACAGGTCTGAGAGTGGTCTGGGGTTCAGATTAAGACAGGTCTGAGAGTAGTCACAATGACAGTGGATCAGTGGAAGAGGAGGAGGCTCTGTTGATTATTACATTTGCATTTGGTTCCCTGAGGGACTATATTCTACTGTAGTGGATTTCTGAGGCAATGTTACAGACAGCTGCATGTGTGTGTGTGTGTATGTGTGTGTGTGTGTGTGTGTGTGTGTGTGTGTGTGTGTGTGTGTGTGTGTGTGTGTGTGTGTGTGTGTGTGTGTGTGTGTGTGTGTGTGTGTGTGTGTGTCTGCTGATGAAAATGAAGACTGATGTAACTATTCATAGAGAAATTATGGACCACTGGATGAAGGCTCAGCAGCACGACAGCGTGAAGCAGATTAAGGTTTAAGACCTTCATGTAGCATATAATTTAGATAGGGTCTGATTCATGCGTTTCTTTGTTGGTATTCTTTGTTGGTATTATTTGTTGGTATTCTTTGTTGGTATTCTTTGTTGGTATTCATTGTTGGTATTCTTTGTTGGTATTATTTGTTGGTATTCTTTGTTGGTATTCTTTGTTGGTATTATTTGTTGGTATTCTTTGTTGGTATTCTTTGTTGGTATTCTTTGTTGGTATTATTTGTTGGTATTCTTTGTTGGTATTATTTGTTGGTATTATTTGTTGGTATTCTTTGTTGGTATTCTTTGTTGGTATTCTTTGTTGGTATTATTTGTTGGTATTCTTTGTTGGTATTCTTTGTTGGTATTATTTGTTGGTATTATTTGTTGGTATTCTTTGTTGGTATTCTTTGTTGGTATTATTTGTTGGTATTATTTGTTGGTATTATTTGTTGGTATTCTTTGTTGGTATTCTTTGTTGGTATTCTTTGTTGGTATTCTTTGTTGGTATTCTTTGTTGGTATTCTTTGTTGGTATTATTTGTTGGTATTCTTTGTTGGTATTATTTGTTGGTATTCTTTGTTGGTTTTATTTGTTGGTATTCTTTGTTGGTTTTATTTGTTGGTATTTTTGTTGGTTTTATTTGTTGGTATTCTTTGTTGGTTTTATTTGTTGGTATTTTTGTTGGTTTTATTTGTTGGTATTCTTTGTTGGTTTTATTTGTTGGTATTCTTTGTTGGTTTTATTTGTTGGTATTTTTGTTGGTTTTATTTGTTGGTATTATTTGTTGGTATTATTTGTTGGTATTCTTTGTTGGTATTATTTGTTGGTATTCTTTGTTGGTATTCTTTGTTGGTATTCTTTGTTGGTATTCTTTGTTGGTATTCTTTGTTGGTATTATTTGTTGGTATTCTTTGTTGGTATTCTTTGTTGGTATTATTTGTTGGTATTCTTTGTTGGTATTCTTTGTTGGTATTCTTTGTTGGTATTATTTGTTGGTATTCTTTGTTGGTATTCTTTGTTGGTATTATTTGTTGGTATTCTTTGTTGGTATTCTTTGTTGGTTTTATTTGTTGGTATTCTTTGTTGGTATTCTTTGTTGGTATTATTTGTTGGTATTCTTTGTTGGTATTCTTTGTTGGTATTCTTTGTTGGTATTCTTTGTTGGTATTCTTTGTTGGTATTCTTTGTTGGTATTATTTGTTGGTATTATTTGTTGGTATTCTTTGTTGGTATTCTTTGTTGGTTTTATTTGTTGGTATTCTTTGTTGGTTTTATTTGTTGGTATTCTTTGTTGGTTTTATTTGTTGGTATTCTTTGTTGGTTTTATTTGTTGGTATTTTTGTTGGTTTTATTTGTTGGTGAAAATAGCCTCCCCCAGTCCAGCTGGAGAGAGTGGACGTGCAGCACCAACAGTAGTGAAGTGAATAGCCAACAGCGTGTCAGTGACATTCTATGGTCAGCTGCATGACAACAACAAACATCAACAACAACAACACACATCAACAACAACACACATCAACAACATCAACAACAACAACACACATCAACAACAACACACATCAACAACAACAACACACATCAACAACAACACACATCAACAACAACACACATCAACAACAACACACATCAACAACAACACACATCAACAACAACAACAAACATCAACAACAACACACATCAACAACAACAACAAACATCAACAACAACACACATCAACAACAACACACATCAACAACAACACACATCAACAACATCAACAACAACAACAACACATCAACAACAACATCAACAACAACACATCAACAACAACACACATCAACAACAACACACATCAACAACAACACACATCAACAACAACACACATCAACAACACACATCAACATCAACAACACATCAAACAACACACATCAACAACAACACAACAACAACACACATCAACAACAACATCAACATCATCAACAACACACATCAACAACAACACACATCAACAACAACACACATCAACAACAACACACATCAACAACAACACACATCAACAACAACACACATCAACAACATCAACAACAACAACAACACACATCAACAACAACACACATCAACAACATCAACAATCAACAACAACACACATCAACAACAACACACATCAACAACAACACACATCAACAACAACACACATCAACAACAACACACATCAACAACAACACACATCAATCAACAACACACATCAACAACAACAACACATCAACAACAACACACATCAACAACAACACACATCAACAACAACAACACACATCAACAACAACAACATCAACAACAAACAATCAACAACAACACATCAACAACAACAACATCAACAAACAACAACAATCAACAACAACAACATCAACAACAACACACACAACAACAACAACATCAACAACAACATCACATCAACAACAACACACATCAACAACAACACACATCAACAACAACACACATCAACAACAACACACATCAACAACAACACACATCAACAACAACACACATCAACAACAACACACATCAACAACAACAACAAACACATCAACAACAACAACATCAACAACAACAACATCAACAACAACACACATCAACAACAACAAACATCAACAACAACACACATCAACAACAACAACAAACATCAACAAACAACACACATCAACAACAAACACACATCAACAACAACACACATCAACAACATCAACAACAACAACATCAACAACAACATCAACAACAACACACATCAACAACAACACACATCAACAACAACACACATCAACAACAACACACATCAACAACAACACACATCAACAACAACACACATCAATCAACAACACACATCAACAACAACACACATCAACAACAACACACATCACAACACACATCAACAACAACAACAACAACAACACACATCAACAACAACACATCAACAACAACACACATCAACAACAACACACATCAACAACAACACACATCAACAACAACACACATCAACAACAACACACATCAACAACAACACACATCAACAACAACACACATCAACAACAACACACATCAACAACAACACACATCAACAACATCAACAACAACAACAACACACATCAACAACATCAACAAACACACATCAACAACATCAACAACAACAACAAACACATCAACAACAACACACATCAACAACAACACACATCAACAACAACACACATCAACAACAACACACATCAACAACAACACACATCAACAACAACAACACATCAACAACAACAACACATCAACAACAACACACATCAACAACAACACACATCAACAACAACACACATCAACAACAACACATCATCAACAACAATCAACACATCAATCAACAACAACACATCAACAACACACATCATCAACAACAACAACAACACACATCAACAACAACACACATCAACAACATCAACAACAACACAATCAACAAACAACAACAACACACATCAACAACAACACACATCAACAACAACACACATCAACAACACACATCAACAACACACATCAACAACAACACACATCAACAACATCAACAACAACAACACACATCAACAACAACACACATCAACAACAACATCAACATCAACAACAACACACATCAACAACATCAACACATCAACAACAACACACATCAACAACAACACACATCAACAACAATCAACAACAACAACACATCAACAACAACACACATCAACAACAACAACAACAACACACATCAACAACAACACACATCAACAACAACAACACACATCAACAACAACACAACAATCAACAACAACACACATCAACAACAACACACATCAACAACAACACACATCAACAACAACACACATCAACAACAACACACATCAACAACAACAACAACACATCAATCAACAACAACACATCAACAACAACACACATCAACAACATCAACAACAACAACAACACACATCAACAACAACACACATCAACAACACACATCACATCAACAACATCAACAACAACAACAACACACATCAACAACAACACACATCAACAACAACACACATCAACAACAACACACATCAACAACAACACACATCAACAACAACATCAACAACAACACACATCAACAACAACACACATCAACAACAACACAATCAACAACACACACACAACAACAACAACAACAACAACACATCAACAACAACACACATCAACAACAACATCAACATCAACACACATCAACATCAACAACAACATCAACAACACACATCAACAACAACACACATCAACAACAACACACATCAACAACACATCAACAACAACACACATCAACAACACAACAACAACATCAACAACAACATCAACAACACAACATCAACAACAACACACATCAACAACAACACACATCAACAACAACACACATCAACAACAACACACATCAACAACAACACACATCAACAACAAACAATCAACAACACATCAACAACAAACACATCAACAACAACACACATCAACAACAACATCAACACATCAACAACAACAACAACACACATCAACAACAACACACATCAACAACAACACACATCAACAACAATCAACAACAACAACACACATCAACAACAACACACATCAACAACAACACACATCAACAACAACACACATCAACAACATCAACAACAACAACACACATCAACAACAACACACATCAACAACAACAACACATCAACAACATCAACAACAACACACATCAACAACAACAACACACATCAACAACAACACACATCAACAACAACACACATCAACAACATCAACAACAACAACACACATCAACAACAACACACATCAACAACAACACACATCAACAACATCAACAACAACAACACACATCAACAACAACACACATCAACAACAACACACATCAACAACAACACACATCAACAACAACAAACACTGTGTTATGTATGAATGATGTATTAAGGCTTATACATTATGTATCGACAACACGATTAGCAGAATAATGCACCTTGAGGTATTATATTGAACTTCTGTCCTCAATCTGGAAGTAACACAGAAAAAAACCCACACAGATTTATAATTGAACTATTTACAAGTTTGAGTAAACTCCCCTCTTTATTGTGGTAAAGTGTATTTGCAAGAATATTTGGTAAAGTGCATAGATCTCTAACACCCACCCCCACATCTCTGATCTGATCCATCTCTGATCTGATCCATCTCTGATCTGATCCATCTCTGATCTGATCCATCTCTGATCTGATCCATCTCTGATCTGATCCATCTCTGATCTGATCCATCTCTGATCTGATCCATCTCTGAGGACAATTCCTTTATCCAGGGCTTCCTATAGTCTACTGTACTACTGGACAATTCCTTTATCCAGGGCTTCCTATAGTCTACTGTATTACTGGACAATTTATTTTCAAGTGTATTCATGGTTTGATTCAAATGTAGGCCTATGTTTCCAGACGATATCTGACTTCAGAGTGAAAAGGGTGTAGTGTGCATCACATCGAGTTATGGTCCACTGTAACTAAATGTTCAGCATGTCCACACACTGATTTAGCAGTCAGATCAATGAAACACAGCTGTAACAGGCTGGCTGCTGTCACTTAATGTAATGTTGTGGTGTTGTCTCCTCTCCTCTCCTCTCCTGTCCTCCCATCCCCTCATCTCCTTTCATCTCCTCTCCTCTCATCTCCTCTCCCCTCCCCATCCCCTCCTGTCCTTTCATCTCCTCTCCTCTCCTCTCCCCTCCAATCCCCTCCTCTCCTCTCCCCTCCAATCCCTTCCTCTCCTCTCCCCTCCCCTCCCATCCCCTCCTCTTCTCTCCTCTCCTCTCCCCTCCAATCCCCTCCTCTCCTCTCGTCTCCAATCCCTTCCTCTCTTCTCCTCTTCTCTCCTCTCCAAACCTCTCCTCTCCCCTCCAATCCCCTCCTTTCCCCTCCTCTCCCCTCCTATCCCCTCTCCCCTCCAATCCCCTCCTTTCTCCTCTCCCCTCCAATCCCTTCCTCTCCTCCCCCCTCCCCTCCCATCCCCTCCTCTTCTCTCCTCTCCCCTCCAATCCCCTCCTCTCCTCTCCCCTCCCCTCCCATCCCCTCCTCTTCTCTCCTCTCCTCTCCCCTCCAATCCCCTCCTCTCCTCTCCTCTCCCCTCCAATCCCTTCCTCTCCTCTCCTCTCCTCTCCTCTCCTCTCCTCTCCCTCCTTCCTTTCCTTTCCTCTCCTCTCCTTTCCTTTCCTTTCCTTTCATTTCCTTTCCTCTCCCTCCTCCTCTCCTCTCCTCTCCCTCCTCCTCTCCTCTCCTCTAATCTCCTCTCCCCTCCCCATCCCCTCCGGTCCTTTCATCTCCTCTCCTCTCCTCTCCCCTCCAATCCCCTCCTCTCCTCTCCCCTCCGATCCCCTCCTCTCCTCTCCCCTCCAATCCCTTCCTCTCTTCTCCTCTTCCCTCCTCTCCAAACCTCTACTCTCCCCTCCAATCCTCTCCTCTCCTCTCCTCTCCTCTCCTCTCCTCTCCTCTCCTCTCCTCTCCTCTCCTCTCCTCTCCTCTCCAATCCCCTCCTCTCCTCTCATCTCCTCTCCCCTCCCCATCCTCTCCTGTCCTTTCATCTCCTCTCCCCTCCTCTCCCCTCCAATCCCCTCATTTCCCCCTCTCCTCTCTCTCTCTCCTCTCCTCTCCTCTCCTCTCCCCTCCTTTCCTCTCTACTCCTCTCCTCTCCTCTCCTCTCCATGATTGACAGGGGACATTAGGAGCGGCGCTCTAATGTAGAAACAGATATGATTAAGGTGACATACAGATGTTGAGGCTGAAAGCATCATTTTAATGTCAGCTCCTCCCGTTAAATGTCAAGTTAAAGATGCACGAGGCAGAAATCGCTCTACTGTTTCATGGTTGCTAAAATTCGAATAGTTCACCTAATTTCAGTTGATGTGACAAAACAAGCCAGTCAAGTGTAGAGAATCACTGTACCATTGTCACGCCTTGGTCTTAGTATTTTGTGTTTTCGTTATTTATTTGGTCAGGCCAGGGTGTGACATGGGTTTATTTTGTTGTGTTTCGTATTGGGGTTTTGTAGGCATTGGGATTGCGGCTGAGTAGGGGTGTCTAGCATAGGCTTGGCTGCCTGAGGCGGTTCTCAATCAGAGTGCGGTGATTCTCGTTGTCTCTGATTGGGAACCATATTTAGGTAGCCTAGGTTTCACTGTGTGTTTTGTGGGTGATTGTTCCTGTCTCTGTGTTTGTTGTCACAAGATAGGCAGTTTAGGTTTTCGCGTTCCGTTTGTTGTTTTGTATATTATTGTTATTTCATGTATCGTATAATTTTCATTAAAGAACATGAGTAACCACCACGCCGCATTTTGGTCCGACTCTCTTCCAACAGACGAACGCCGTTACAACCATCTAAACCGCGGTGAAATATATTTTCCATAACCAAACATATTGTTCTTTCAGCTGTTTTTAAAGTTGGTGTATAAAAACCGAAAGTAAAAGACGCACAAAAAACGAAACTTAAAAGCGCGGGGAACCATACAAATAGCATACATAGAACAGATGTAATGTCTCTTAGACTTGCTTTCAATGAGAATGGCAGATCTATAACAGACATTTCTATGTGAATTTGGTCGAGAGAAAAAAAAGTTACATGAAAGCAGCTTCAATGTAGCTGCTGCCCTGCCTTCTGATGTGGGACCTAAAAATGGGGGGGGGGGGGGGCTCTGTAACTTCTCCACCTCTCTGCAATTTACATTTGAAAAGCATTAACGTTAAAAAGCATTAACGTGACATGGAGGTACACTGATCTGTAGATATTGGTCAGTCGGTCATAAACAGCAAGGAGAGTTAAACCCCCCACGCTGGTCAATATAGAGTTGTGAGTATGCGTTGTTTTGAAGTGTTTTTCCTCCTTGACTCTGTTGGACGGGATCAGGGGAACGTATCATATTAAAATGTTGCTGCATCTTAGAGAGATGTTCTTGGGGATCCGGCCACAAGAATTCAAAAGCAAGGTCATTAAAACACTGCAAATATAATCCTTGCACTGCATTGTTAATGTAGAGGGGTGCGTAACCGGTGGCTGTGAAGTCAGACGCAGGAGAGCAGAACTAGGTAATACCCGGAGCCGTTTCATTTCAAAACCAACGGCATAAAGGAGTAACCAACATGGGTACAAAACCCGACACGTCAACATGTGCACAAGCACTTACAAACAAACAATACCACACAAAGACATGGGGGGAACAGAGGGTCAAATACACAACACTAAATGAGGGAAACAAGACAAAACAAATGGAAAATGAAAAGTGGATCAACGATGGCT
>NC_068450.1:8967645-9030145 GCF_023373465.1 Oncorhynchus keta | reverse complement strand
AATAAACCTAACACTAACCTTAACCAATAAACCTAACACTAACCTTAACCAATAAACCTAACACTAACCTTAACCAATAAACCTAACACTAACCTTAACCTCTAACACTAACCTTAACCAATAAACCTAACACTAACCTTAACCTCTAACACTAACCTTAACCAATACATCTAACACTAATCTTAACCAATAAACCTAACACTAACCTTAACCTCTAATACTAACCTAAACCAATAAATCTAACACTAACCTTAACCAATAAACCTAACACTAACCTTAACCTCTAACACTAACCTTAACCAATAAACCTAACACTAACCTTAACCAATAAACCTAACACTAACCTTAACCTCTAACACTAACCTTAACCAATAAACCCAACACTAACCTTAACCAATAAACCTAACACTAACCTTAACCAATAAACCTAACACTAACCCCTAACCCTAACACTAACCTTAACCAATAAACCTAACACTAACCTTAACCAATAAACCTAACACTAACCTTAACCTCTAACACTAACCTTAACCAATAAAAACACTAACCCCTAACCCTAACACTAACCTTAACCAATAAACCTAACACTAACTTTAACCAATAAACCTAACACTAACCTTAACCAATAAACCTAACACTAACCTTAACCAATAAACCTAACACTAACCTTAACCAATAAACCTAACACTAACCTTAACCTCTAACACTAACCTTAACCAATAAACCTAACACTAACCTTAACCTCTAACACTAACCTTAACCAATACATCTAACACTAATCTTAACCAATAAACCTAACACTAACCTTAACCTCTAATACTAACCTAAACCAATAAATCTAACACTAACCTTAACCAATAAACCTAACACTAACCTTAACCTCTAACACTAACCTTAACCAATAAACCTAACACTAACCTTAACCAATAAACCTAACACTAACCTTAACCTCTAACACTAACCTTAACCAATAAACCCAACACTAACCTTAACCAATAAACCTAACACTAACCTTAACCAATAAACCTAACACTAACCCCTAACCCTAACACTAACCTTAACCAATAAACCTAACACTAACCTTAACCTCTAACACTAACCTTAACCCCTAACCCTAACACTAACCTTAACCAATAAACCTAACACTAACCTTAACCAATAAACCTAACACTAACCTTAACCTCTAACACTAACCTTAACCAATAAACCCAACACTAACCTTAACCAATAAACCTAACACTAACCTTAACCAATAAACCTAACACTAACCCCTAACCCTAACACTAACCTTAACCAATAAACCTAACACTAACCTTAACCTCTAACACTAACCTTAACCCCTAACCCTAACACTAACCTTAACCTCTAAGCGTAAAATGGCCTTTTTCCTTGTTAGGACTGGCAAAATGTCCCTACTTGTCCAAATTCTCCTTGTTTTACAATCCTTGTGAGGACTTCTGGTCCCCTCAAGGATAGTAAAACCAAACGCACACAGACGCACACAGACGCACACACACACACACACACACACACACACACACACACACACACACACACACACACACACACACACACACACACACACACACACACACACACACACACACACACACACACGTCCATCCAGCCAGCAGTATGAGCACCCCATAATTACATGTCTAATTGCAGAACCAATTACAGACAGCCCGTTAGCAGCTCGTTAGATCATTTTGTCGCACCTAAAGTGGTGTAAAACAACACATTCGTGGGGAGGGAGGGAGGTAGGGAGAGAGGGGGGAGGGGGAGGGGGGAGAGTAGGGGGAGGGGGAGGGCGGTAGGGAGAGAGGGGGAGGGAGGTAGGGAGAGGGGGAGGGGGAGGGGGGAGAGGTAGGGAGAGAGGGGGAGGGGGAGGGGGAGAGAGGTAGGGAGAGAGGGGGAGGGCGGTAGGGAGGAGGGGGAGGGAGGTAGGGAGAGAGAGGGGAGGGGGAGGGGGAGAGAGGTAGGGGAGAGGGGGAGGGCGGTAGGGAGGAGGGGGAGGGAGGGAGGGCGGTAGGGAGAGGGGGAGGGAGGGGGAGGGCGGTAGGGGAGGGGGGGGGAGGGGGGGGAGGGCGGTAGGGGGAGAGAGGGGGAGGGCGGTAGGGAGCGGGGAGGGAGGGGGGGAGGGAGGTAGGGGGAGAGAGGGGGAGGGAGGTAGGGAGAGAGGGGGAGGGCGGTAGGGAGCGGGGAGGGAGGGGGAGGGCGGTAGGGGAGAGAGGGGGAGGGCGGTAGGGAGCGGGGAGGGAGGGGGAGGGCGGTAGGGAGAGAGGGGGAGGGCGGTAGGGAGCGGGGAGAGAGGGGGAGGGAGGTAGGGGAGAGGGGGGGGCGGTAGGGAGCGGGGGGGAGGGGGGGGAGGGCGGTAGGGGGAGAGAGGGGGAGGGCGGTAGGGAGCGGGGAGGGGGGAGGGGGTAGGGGGGGGGGGGGAGGGAGGTAGGGAGAGAGGGGGAGGGCGGTAGGGAGCGGGGAGGGAGGGGGGAGGGAGGTAGGGGGAGAGAGGGGGAGGGCGGTAGGGAGCGGGGAGGGAGGGGGAGGGAGGTAGGGGGAGAGAGGGGGAGGGCGGTAGGGAGCGGGGAGGGAGGGGGAGGGAGGTAGGGGGAGAGAGGTAGGGGGGAGAGAGGGAGGGGGAGGGAGGTAGGGGGGGAGAGAGGGGGAGGGCGGTAGGGAGCGGGGAGGGAGGGGGGAGGGAGGTAGGGGGAGAGAGGGGGAGGGCGGTAGGGAGCGGGGAGGGAGGGGGGAGGGAGGTAGGGGGAGAGAGGGGGAGGGCGGTAGGGAGCGGGGAGGGGAGGGGGAGGGCGGTAGGGAGCGGGGAGGGAGGGGGGAGGGAGGTAGGGGGGAGAGAGGGGGAGGGCGGTAGGGAGCGGGGAGGGAGGGGGGGAGGGAGGTAGGGGGAGAGAGGGGGAGGGAGGTAGGGGAGAGGGGGAGGGCGGTAGGGAGCGGGGAGGGAGGGGGAGGGAGGGGGGGAGAGAGGGGGAGGGCGGTAGGGAGCGGGGAGGGAGGGGGGAGGGAGGTAGGGGGGGGAGAGAGGGGGAGGGCGGTAGGGAGCGGGGAGGGAGGGGGAGGGAGGAGGGGGGAGAGAGGTAGGGGGAGAGAGGGAGGGGGGGGGAGGTAGGGGGGAGAGAGGGGGAGGGCGGTAGGGAGCGGGGAGGGAGGGGGAGGGAGGTAGGGGGGAGAGAGGGGGAGGGCGGTAGGGAGCGGGGAGGGAGGGGGAGGGAGGTAGGGGGAGAGAGGGGGAGGGCGGTATGGAGCGGGGGGGAGGGGGGAGGTAGGGGGGGGAGAGAGGGGGAGGGAGGTAGGGGGAGGGGGAGGGCGGTAGGGAGAGGGGGAGGGAGGGGGAGGGGGAGGGAGGTAGGGGGAGAGGAGGGGAGGGGGTAGGGAGCGGGGAGGGAGGGGGAGGGGGAGGGAGGTAGGGGGAGAGAGGGGGAGGGAGGTAGGGAGAGAGGGGGAGGGAGGTAGGGAGAGGTGAACCTGTTGCCCAAGGAGCATGCACTAAAACGGTCAGAACAGAATTATCAGTATTCCACCAGTAGACTACATTTCCTGTGTGTGTGTGTGTGTGTGTGTGTGCGTGTGTGTGTGTGTGTGTGTATCATAACTGGCTGGGAGGGGCTATCAGTGATAAACACTTCTGGACTTAAAGAAGCAGAAAACTAATTACAGATCCATCTGGTTGGTTTACCACTATCACCTGCTACGGATCCATGCAGGGCCTCATCTGGTTGGTTTACCACTATCACCTGCTACGGATCCATGCAGGGCCTCATCTGATTGGTTTATCACTATCACCTGCTACGGCTCCATGCAGGGCCTCATCTGGTTGGTTTACCACTATCACCTGCTACGGATCCATGCAGGGCCTCATCTGGTTGGTTTACCACTATCACCTGCTACGGATCCATGCAGGGCCTCATCTGGTTGGTTTACCACTATCACCTGCTACGGATCCATGCAGGGCCTCATCTGATTGGTTTACCACTATCACCTGCTACGGATCCATGCAGGGCCTCATCTGGTTGGTTTACCACTATCACCTGCTACGGATCCATGCAGGGCCTCATCTGGTTGGTTTACCACTATCACCTGCTCCTGCTCCATGCAGGGCCTCATCTGGTTGGTTTACCACTATCACCTGCTACGGCTGAGTAGATATTCATTTCGCCAGAATTTAGATGAGGTGAAATGGTGCTGCCACAGTAAACACAAATCAACAGACAGAATAACACCTTCCAGTTTATAAAGTAGCACTTCCTAGTTTGACATTCAAAAGAAGCATACAGCAAAATATCACAAATCTCATAATCTGTCTCTCTGTGGGTCGTCGTTTGTGAGATAGTTATTCACCACAGTAGAGATGTGTGCTACGATGGGGGAGGTTGAAGAAGGCTTTACCTTTGTGAGAGAGAACAAATTAGGCTGAGGAGGAGGAGGACTTGGTGTCTAGCCCGTGGCGTTGTGGGGGAGGGGAGGCCGATGGCGAGGGACTCGGAGTCTCGGGAAAAAGTAGATTACTGCTCCATACAACTCCATCCAGATTCATCTCCTGAGGTGGGAATCCATCAAACCAGCCACCAAGAGATGAAGAGAGAGAGAGAGGGGAGGAGAGAGAGAAAGAGAGGCGGGAGAGAGAGAGAGAGAGGGGGAGAGAGAGAGAAAGAGGTGGAGAGAGAGAGAGGGAGGGGGAGAGAGAGAGGGAGGGGGATTGAGTGAGAGAGCGAGACGGAGGGGGAGAGAGAGAGAGAGAGAGAGAGGGGGGGGAGGGGGAGGGGGATTGAGAGACAGAGGGAGAGAGAGAGGGGAGGGAGGGAGGGAGAGAGAGAGAGAGGGAGGGAGGGGGAGAGAGAGAAAGAGGGAGTGGGGAGAGAGAGAGAGAGAGAGAGAGAGAGAGAGAGAGAGAGAGAGAGAGAGAGAGAGAGAGAGAGAGAGAGAGAGAGAGAGAGAGAGAGAGAGGGGGAGAGAGAGAGGGAGGGAGAGAGAGAATGAGAGAATGAGGGGGGAGATAGAGAGAGAGAGAGAGAGGGGGGAGAGAGACAGAGGGGGATAGAGAGAGAGAGAGTGAGGGGGAGGGAGGGAGGGAGGGAGGGAGGGGGGGGGAGAGAGAGAGAGGGAGGGTGAGAGAGAGAGAGAGGGAGGGGGGGGGGATAGAGAGAGCGAGAGAGAGATGGACTGAGACCCCCGGTCCTTAATGGTACCCAGTGACAGAGAGTGATGGGGATGGACATTTTAGATACATCTCAGCAGAATCTGCTCCCATGGAAATGAAACTGGCAGCTGGAGAGAGAGAGACAGGCCTTTAAAGTACTGTGGATGGTAGATAGTTATGAGCATCCCTGACAAGAGCCTATAGATCACAGACAGATGTTTATGTGTATAACTGACCTATATCAGCTGATGGTAGATGGGGGGAGGAGGAGGAGGAGGAGGCGGAGGGGGAGGATGGGGAGGAGGTGGAGGATGGAGAGGATGGGGAGCAGGTGGAGGAGGAGGTTGAGGTGGAGGTTGTGGAAGAGGAAGATGGGGAGGAGGAGAAGGAGGTGGAGGAGGAGGATGAGGTGGGGAGGAGGTTGAGGAGGAGAACGAGGATGGGGAGGAGGAGGTGGAGGAGGAGGATGGGGAGGAGGTTGAGGAGGAGAATGAGGATAGGGAGGAGGAGGTGGAGGAGGAGGATGGGGAGGAGGTGGAGGATGAGGAGGATGGGGAGGAGGTTGAGGAGGAGAATGAGGATGGGGAGGAGGAGGAGGAGGAGGAGGAGGAGGTGGAGGAGGAGGAGGATGATGTGGAGGAGGAGGATGGGGAGGATGAGGTGGAGGAGGAGGAGGAGGTGGAGGAGGAGGAGGATGGGGAGGCGGTTGAGGAGGAGAAGGATGAGGTGGAGGAGGAGGATGGGGATGAGGAGGATGAGGTGGAGGAGGAGGTGGAGGAGGATGGGGAAGAGGTTGAGGAGGATGGGGATGAGGTTGAGGAGGATGGGGAGGAGGAGGATGAGGTGGAGGAGGAGGATGGGAAGGAGGATGAGGATGGGGAAGAGGTTGAGGAGGATGGGGATGAGGTTGAGGAGGATGGGGAGGAGGATGAGGATGGGGAAGAGGTTGAGGAGGATGAGGATGGGGATGAGGTTGAGGAGGATGGGGAGGAGGAGGATGAGGTGGAGGAGGAGGAGGAGATTGGGGAGGAGGATGAGGATGGGGAGGAGGAGGATGAGGTGGAGGTTGAGGAGGAAGATGAGGTCGGGGAGGAGGAGGTTGAGGAGAAGGAGGAGGATGAGGAGGAGGTTGAGGAGGAGGGCTACCACTAGGCTACCTTGCCTCTAACCACTAGGCTACCCTGCCACCCCTACAATCTAACCACGAGGCTACCCTGCCTCTAACCAGTAGGCTACCCTGCCTCTAACCACTAGGCTACCCTGCCGCCCCTACAATCTAACCACGAGGCTACCCTGCCTCTAACCAGTAGGCTACCCTGCCTCTAACCACTAGGCTACCCTGCCTCTAACCACTAGGCTACCCTGCCTCTAACCACTAGGCTACCCTGCCTGTAACCACTAGGCTACCCTGCCCCTAACCACTAGGCTACTCTGCCTCTAACCACTAGGCTACTCTGCCGCTAACCACTAGGCTACCCTTTCTCTAACCACTATGCTACCCTGCCTCTAACCACTAGGCTACCCTGCCTCTAACCACTAGGCTACCTTGCCTCTATCCACTATGCTACCCTGCCTCTAACCACTAGGCTATCCTTCCTCTAACCACTAGGCTACCCTGCCGCCCCTACAATCTAACCACTAGGCTACCCTGCCACCCCTACAATCTAACCACTAGGCTACCCTGCCACCCCTACAATCTAACCACGAGGCTACCCTGCCACCCCTACAATCTAACCACTGGGCTACCCTGCCTCTAACCACTAGGCTACCCTGCCTCTAACCACTAGGCTACCCTGCCACCCCTACAATCTAACCACTAGGCTACCCTGCCTCTAACCACTAGGCTACCCTGCCACCCCTACAATCTAACCACTAGGCTACCCTGCCTCTAACCACTAGGCTACCCTGCCTCTAACCACTAGGCTACCCTGCCACCCCTACAATCTAACCACTAGGCTACCCTGCCTGTAACCACTAGGCTACCCTGCCCCTAACCACTAGGCTACCCTGCCTCTAACCACTAGGCTACTCTGCCGCTAACCACTAGGCTACCCTTTCTCTAACCACTATGCTACCCTGCCTCTAACCACTAGGCTACCCTGCCTCTAACCACTAGGCTACCTTGCCTCTATCCACTATGCTACCCTGCCTCTAACCACTAGGCTATCCTTCCTCTAACCACTAGGCTACCCTGCCGCCCCTACAATCTAACCACTAGGCTACCCTGCCACCCCTACAATCTAACCACTAGGCTACCCTGCCACCCCTACAATCTAACCACTAGGCTACCCTGCCACCCCTACAATCTAACCACGAGGCTACCCTGCCACCCCTACAATCTAACCACTAGGCTACCCTGCCTCTAACCACTAGGCTACCCTGCCTCTAACCACTAGGCTACCCTGCCACCCCTACAATCTAACCACTAGGCTACCCTGCCTCTAACCACTAGGCTACCCTGCCGCCCCTACAATCTAACCATTAGGCTACCCTGCCTCTAACCACTAGGCTACCCTGCCGCCCCTACAATCTAACCACTAGGCTACCCTGCCTCTAACCACTAGGCTACCCTGCCTCTAACCACTAGGCTACCCTGCCACCCCTACAATCTAACCACTAGGCTACCCTGCCTCTAACCACTAGGCTACCCTGCCTCTAACCACTAGGCTACCCTGCCACCCCTACAATCTAACCACTAGGCTACCCTGCCTCTAACCACTAGGCTACCCTGCCTCTAACCCCTTGGCTACCCTGCCACCCCTACAATCTAACCACTAGGCTACCCTGCCTCTAACCACTAGGCTACCCTGCCGCCCCTACAATCTAACCATTAGGCTACCCTGCCTCTAACCACTAGGCTACCCTGCCGCCCCTACAATCTAACCACTAGGCTACCCTGCCTCTAACCACTAGGCTACCCTGCCTCTATCCACTATGCTACCCTGCCTCTAACCACTAGGCTACCCTGCCTCTAACCACTAGGCTACCATGCCTCTATCCACTATGCTACCCTGCCTCTAACCACTAGGCTACCCTGCCGCCCCTACAATCTAACCACTAGGCTACCCTGCCACCCCTACAATCTAACCACTAGGCTACCCTGCCACCCCTACAATCTAACCACTAGGCTACCCTGCCACCCCTACAATCTAACCACTAGGCTACCCTGCCACCCCTACAATCTAACCACTAGGCTACCCTGCCTCTAACCACTAGGCTACCCTGCCTCTAACCACTAGGCTACCCTGCCACCCCTACAATCTAACCACTAGGCTACCCTGCCTCTAACCACTAGGCTACCCTGCCGCCCCTACAATCTAACCATTAGGCTACCCTGCCTCTAACCACTAGGCTACCCTGCCGCCCCTACAATCTAACCACTAGGCTACCCTGCCTCTAACGACTAGGCTACCCTGCCTCTAACCACTAGGCTACCCTGCCACCCCTACAATCTAACCACTAGGCTACCCTGCCTCTAACCACTAGGCTACCCTGCCGCCCCTACAATCTAACCACTAGGCTACCCTGCCTCTAACCACTAGGCTACCCTGCCTCTAACCCCTAGGCTACCCTGCTACCCCTACAGTCTAACCACTAGGCTACCCTGCCTCTAACCACTAGGCTACCCTGCCGCCCCTACAATCTAACCATTAGGCTACCCTGCCTCTAACCACTAGGCTACCCTGCCGCCCCTACAATCTAACCATTAGGCTACCCTGCCTCTAACCACTAGGCTACCCTGCCGCCCCTACAATCTAACCACTAGGCTACCCTGCCTCTAACGACTAGGCTACCCTGCCTCTAACCCCTAGGCTACCCTGCCGCCCCTACAATCTAACCACTAGGCTACCCTGCCTCTAACCACTAGGCTACCCTGCCTCTAACCACTAGGCTACCCTGCCTCTAACCACTAGGCTACCCTGCCTCTAACCACTAGGCTACCCTGCCTCTAACCACTAGGCTACCCTGCCACCCCTACAATCTAACCACTAGGCTACCCTGCCTCTAACCACTAGGCTACCCTGCCACCCCTACAATCTAACCACTAGGCTACCCTGCCTCTAACCACTAGGCTACCCTGCCTCTAACCCCTAGGCTACCCTGCCGCCCCTACAATCTAACCACTAGGCTACCCTGCCTCTAACCACTAGGCTACCCTGCCTCTAACCACTAGGCTACCCTGCCACCCCTACAATCTAACCACTAGGCTACCCTGCCTCTAACCACTAGGCTACCCTGCCTCTAACCACTAGGCTACCCTGCCGCCCCTACAATCTAACCACTAGGCTACCCTGCCTCTAACCACTAGGCTACCCTGCCTCTAACCACTAGGCTACCCTGCCACCAACATGAGTCATGAACGGCTAATGAAGGGTAGTGTTATCTAACGCTGCCTTTGATATGTAATTAGATCAACATTTCATGTGGATAGAGGCGGATGCACACATGCAGTGAACATTTTGTTAGTGTCTCGTCATTTGGTTGGTTTTCCTCCTGTCTTGGTGAAGTTGAGTTTCTGGTTGCCAGCATCATACAGCTGCAAGAGGCAAAGCAATTAAAAAGCCACTAATGATGAGGAATATACATTTTTCATTTTTTTCTGGGAGGATTTTCCCCAAATGCATTGCATGTTGACAATGATAAGAGCCATTGTTACACAAGGATGTTCTGCTGTCATCTGACTTGGCATGGAGCAGACCTGTGAGCCATTCCAGGCCTAGAATAAAAGCAATTACATTCAGAGCAGAAAGACAGACCTGAAGTGCACACTAATTCCCAGTGCCAGGGACAGCAGATGAGGGGTACAGGGCGATGCCCCTCCAACTAACCCTGGGCCCTGTATGACCTGCCAGCCCAGCAGGCCTCTCTCATCCCCACGCCCACACGCCCTCAAGGCCTGAAAATGCAGGCTTAGACAACCCCTCCCTACAAACCCATGAGATGCTTAGCTACTTGCTGAATGATGGCATGACATATATTTCTGTCCATCATGGATGTTACAAGGTTCTCCGTTCTGAGCCCAGTGTCTCGGCAGATGTTATCCACTAATATCTCCATGAGACAGCGACACAACAGACCACCTATCTGTGAGAAAATCAGAAAGAGAGTGAGGATAATAAAATAATAACACTTCTAAATGTAACTTTTAAGTTCACATAAATAACACTAGTTAATATATTTTTTGTAGATGATAAAATGTTAAATCATTTTCTTTCTACGAACAAACGTGTTATGTTCATGTTGTTTTGATACAAATATCAGAGGAGAGAAGTAAAGAATCTATTTCTAGAGTTGTAAAGAATAATTCCTTTTAGAAACACAAAGGAAATGCAAAATGATGATCTATTCCATCATGTCTGGAAGGTGACTGAACTACAAAAGAGAGTCAATTATTCTCAGTATGTTTATTGATCCGGTAGTAGTAGCACAAAGCACAGCAAAACTACCTGAATGATATGCATGAACACAGATGTCTCAATACATTTGTCTATTTCAAATGGACATTTTGTGATGAATCTGTTTCTATAAAAACCATCATGAGATACACAGACTGTATGAACCAAGTCGTGCATACGGTAGGTGACCCAGTCAAATGCACTTCTTCTTGTACACATGAAATGTATCTTGTCAGTTCAGCCCAGAAATCAGCAGCCACAGTTTTCACCTCTGATGTTTTCTTCAAATTGATCGTATTTCTGATCATTCGAGAAAAAGGTCCCTTACAAAAAAAGACTGCAGTCAGAGTGCAGTATAACTGCAGTACACTAGTATAACTGTAGTTATAAGGCAGTATAGCTGCAGTACACTAGTATAACTGTAGTTATAAGGCAGTATAGCTGCAGTACACTAGTATAACTGTAGTTATAAGGCAGTATAACTGCAGTACACTAGTATAACTGTAGTTATAAGGCAGTATAGTGGCAGTAAACTGTCGTTAAAATGTAGTATAACTGCAGTACACTGTAGTATAACCGTAGTTAGAATGCAGTATATCTGTAGTATAACCGTAGTTAGAATGCAGTATATCTGCAGTACACCGTAGTATAACCGTAGTTAAAATGCAGTATAACTGCAGTTCACTGTAGTATAACTGCAGTTAGAATGCAGTATATCTGCAGTACACTGTAGTATAACCGTAGTTAGAATGCAGTATATCTGCAGTACACTGTAGTATAACCGTAGTTAGAATGCAGTATAACTGTCGTATAACCGTAGTTAGAATGCAGTATAATGGTAGTATAACCGTAGTTAGAATGCAGTATATCTGCAGTAAACTGTAGTATAACCGTAGTTAGAATGCAGTATATCTACAGTACACTGTAGTATAACCGTAGTTAGAATGCAGTATATCTGCAGTACACTGTAGTATAACCGTAGTTAGAATGCAGTATATCTGTAGTATAACTGTAGTTAGAATGCAGTATATCTGTAGTATAACATTATTTAGAATGCAGTATATCTGCAGTACACTGTAGTATAACCGTAGTTAGAATGAGGTTTATCTGTAGTACACTGTAGTATAACCGTAGTTAGAATGCAGTATAACTGCAGTACACTGTAGTATAACCGTAGTTAGAATGCAGTATATCTGCAGTACACTGTAGTATAACCATAGTTAGAATGCAGTATATCTGCAGTACGCTGTAGTATAACCGTAGTTAGAATGCAGTATATCTGCAGTACACTGTAGTATAACCGTAGTTAGAATGCAGTATATCTGCAGTACACTGTAGTATAACCATAGTTAGAATGCAGTATATCTGTTGTATAACCGTAGTTAGAATGCAGTATATCTGCAGTACGCTGTAGTATAACCGTAGTTAGAATGCAGTATATCTGCAGTACACTGTAGTATAACCGTAGTTAGAATGCAGTATAAGTGCAGTACACTGTAGTATAATCGTAGTTAGAATGCAGTATATCTGTAGTATAACCCTAGTTAGAATGCAGTATAACTGCAGTACGTTGCAAAATACTGCATCCAAAATAACACCTTTTTTTTATTGCAGTAATTTTGCAGTGTAACTGCAGTTAGAGTGCAGAACACTGCAGTTATTCTGCAATCACCGCTTCCAAAACAACACAGTCGACTGTAGTTACTACACTTTTACTGCAGTTTTAAAACTGCAATGTGTTATTTTTGTTGTAAGGGCTAATATTCACAAATCTGCTGCTAGACTAAAAAAAGAAAAATGAAAACACAAACACCTCCCCTTCAGTCAGCACTGATATAACCCGTAATAACAGCATTTAACTGATGTTGTCTTATATAACTGTTATAAAGGCTTTACTACAGTGAAGTGTTACCACCTGCTATAATCAAAGCAGTGTTATTTAAAAGACCTCTGACCTCTTGAGTCCAGTATTCAGCTAGCTCTTTCAATGGAACCATTCTCATCGGCTTGAACTGGTGTTCTGTTGGGTCCATAATGGAACTCACCATTCTCATCTTATTATTGAACCCACTGTGTTCTGTTGGGTCCATAATGTAACTCACCATTCTCATCTTATTATTGAACCCACTGTGTTCTGTTGGGTCCATAATGGAACTCACCATTCTCATCTTATTATTGAACCCACTGTGTTCTGTTGGGTCCATAATGGAACTCACCATTCTCATCTTATTATTGAACCCACTGTGTTCTGTTGGGTCCATAATGGAACTCACCATTCTCATCTTATTATTGAACCCACTGTGTTCTGTTGGGTCCATAATGGAACTCACCATTCTCATCTTATTATTGAACCCACTGTGTTCTGTTGGGTCCATAATGGAACTCACCATTCTCATCTTATTATTGAACCCACTGTGTTCTGTTGGGTCCATAATGGAACTCACCATTCTCATCTTATTATTGAACCCACTGTGTTCTGTTGGGTCCATAATGGAACTCACCATTCTCATCTTATTATTGAACCCACTGTGTTCTGTTGGGTCCATAATGGAACTCTATAGACTCACTCCAGCCTTAAAGTAGCTATTGTTTCTTTGAAGAAGCTTGAGGACGGACCAGTTAGTCACAGATCCATTCATATGTCTGTCTCTCTGTCTCCCACTTTCACGGTGTCAAAGACACATCTGCCTGGTGGTTAGTTTGTGCTTTCAAATTAAAAACAGGAACTTAGAAAAAAACAAACAAACAGGAAATATGACATTTAGCATGGAAAACTAAATATGTGTCTTAAATGGCACCTTATTCCCTACATAGTGCATCAATTTTCTTTTAACATTCAAAAGTAGTGCACTATATAGGGAATAGGGTGCCATTTGGGACAAGTCCTAAATACCTTGCTATGTGGTGAGAGATTGAACCACCGGCATCAGGATGGTGGCGTCGTCGGAGGTACGACTCCGTCTGTTCCCAATATCTTCACTACTACGTTTAATTCGATGAAAAAAAAAGTAATGCATCCGTTTGGTTTTCAGTAAGTTAACAGTTTAGTATCTAAAGTATTACATCATGCTAGTTCAGTGGTTTTTTCAGCTACACACTACTTATGTTTTCTCTGCATAATAAATATACTATTGATTGTCTTGATCAGACCCACTACGTATTCAATCCCTGAATATTAAATCAGAGGAAAACCACCAAAGCCATAAACAAAGAGCAAAAAAAGCCCAAATAAATAATAATTATTTGATGATGTAACGCTTGACTTATTTTTTTTAATGATGATGTCATAGACCTACAAGGTCTTCTCTGTGGAATCTTAACCATATCCGGTGAAAATGTTTTTGTGATTTTCTTGAATAGCAATCTGATGGTTTCTATGCGAGATATGATATTGGGATGGTAACTGGTAGACAAATTACAGATTTACATAGTCTCGGGACTTTATACAAATCAGAGGCCAATAACAACACACCCCTTTTGGAAATAGGTAAACCTCGACCAAGGATTGGATGTGAGGGGAGGGGGGGGTGGAGCTCCGCGGTGACTGTGAGGAATTCTATAGGCCAGGAGTCAAGAAATACCTCATGATAACCTGGAAGTGAACCAGTGAGGAATTCTATAGGCCAGGGGTCAAGAAATACCTCATGATAACCTGGAAGTGAACCAGTGAGGAATTCTATAGGTCAGGAGTCAAGAAATACCTCATGATAACCTGGAAGTGAACCAGTGAGGAATTCTATAGGTCAGGAGTCAAGAAATACCTCATGATAACCTGGAAGTGAACCAGTGAAGGGCAGCGAAGTGGGATCGTATAACGCAGCATGCTTTTATCACAGCAGAACAGAAGTAAACAAAACATGAAGTGTGAATTAATCACAGAGGAAATACACATCATGCTATGACATCAAAACCGAGATAGCAAATCGAATGTTATAATCCTCTCTTCCCTCCCTGGATATTCAACTTTCGTCATTTTTTTGTAATTCGTCAGTTTTGTTCATTTCACTGTGTTAAAAATCGCATAACCGTCATAATCTTAACCCATTTCTATAGAAGATAAATCCACTATGCTATCTAGAGCGAGAACAACCATGTCCCAAATACATGTTCTGTCTTTTTTTAAACACAGAGGAAATAAAGACCAATCCAAAAAGTGTCCCATGAATACATTGAGACTGAGAAGAAAATAAAAGCAGACCAACTTATTATTCATAAATAATTAACATGTTTTCCTCAAATCAATCATGATCAATAAAGTTTCTTATAATACAAGACTAGTAGTCACATAATGCAAGTCAAGCTTCTGTGTTGATTTGTAAATATCATAAACAACAACACACATCCTCACACTGAGACAAGTAGTAGTGTAACAAACCATCCATGAAGAGAAAATAGGAAAGCTGGGTAAAAGGAGGAAGAGGAGGAAGTAGGAAGCTGAGGAGAAGAAAGATTCAACCCCATTGGCCCACAAACCCAGGAAGTAAGTGAGTCTAGCCCAGCCCAGTTCAGAGTCCAGTCCAAGCCCTTGTCGGTCTCCGGGACTGGGAGTCACCCCAGTCCCGGACTCAGTGACAGCCCTTCATACCCGACACGTAGGGTGAATCCTGCTGACGACACAGGGTCATCATCCCCTCCTGGTGTTCCTCAGGGCAGTCCACAAAGTCCGGCACAGGAAGCCCCGACAGGATCATCACAGACTTGTTCCAGATCATGAAGGTGGGCGCCACGGGGAGCAGGAAGCTGACCTCGAAGGTGTGCAGGTGTTGGGAGTTCATGGCGTCGTAGAAGGACAGGGAGTTGTTGTCGTAGTCCAGAAGGACTCCCAGACGTCTGAGCTGGTGGCTGGCCTCCACCAGCATCTCCTTGCCATTGTGACGCACCATGAAGTTGTTGTTGCAGCGGGACAACACCCAGGAGGACGAGTTCTTTCCACTCCACTCGTTCTTAGGGGCTGACTTGTAAGCAACGCCCACAGCGTACCTGTCAGAGGGGATTACAGAGCGTCAGCTACGGACAACAACAAAAAACAATCGCATTTTATCAACGTCAATTTGAGGCACCATGATGAGATCGTGAGGCCCATTGTGAGGCCCATTGTGCGGCCCATTTTAGTTTTTTAGTATCTGTGACCAACAGTCATATTCCCAGTCATGTGAAATCTATAGATTAGGGCCTTATGAATATATTTACATGGACTGATTTCCTTATATGAACTGTAACTCATTAAAATATATGTTTCTGTATTTTATTCCGTTTACATCTGTTTTTATCGATAAAGCTTATTGCACCACTATGTGGGATCGATGGGATGAAAATGAACTGTTTCTGCATGAAGCCGTGTGGCAACGAACAGTGTACATACAGTATTATCAATATCTCAACTCACCAGGTGGAGGCGCCCAGCAGCACCTCCCAGTAGTGACAGCCGCTGTCGATGAAGACGGATCCTGCTGCTCCGTACGAACCCGTGCTGCTGAAACGTTCTGGAGTGTGGCTCTTCTTCAGGGAGCTCTCATCTTTCTCCATAGTCAGGCAGTCATTGGACAGACGCAGCTTCTTGTGGGCCGTCTTCGGGTCAAGCTTAAAAGGCTGACCTGGAAGAGAGGTGGAGGAGAAAACAGGGGGGACGTTTAGCTTCACAGTGGTTCTCTAGGTCTAGCAGACAGAGGTTCTCTAGGTCTAGCAGACAGAGGTTCTCTAGGTCTAGCAGACAGAGGTTCTCAGAGGTTCTCTAGGTCTAGCAGACAGAGGGTCTCTAGGTCTAGCAGACAGAGGTTCTCTAGGTCTAGCAGACAGAGGTTCTCTAGGTCTAGCAGACAGAGGTTCTCTAGGTCTAGCAGACAGAGGTTCTCTAGGTCTAGCAGACAGTGGTTCTCTAGGTCTAGCAGACAGAGGTTCTCCAGGTCTAGCAGACAGAGGTTCTCTAGGTCTAGCAGACAGTGGTTCTCTAGGTCTAGCAGACAGAGGTTCTCCAGGTCTAGCAGACAGAGGTTCTCTAGGTCTAGCAGACAGAGGTTCTCTAGGTCTAGCAGACAGAGGTTCTCCAGGTCTAGCAGACAGAGGTTCTCTAGGTCTAGCAGACAGTGGTTCTCTAGGTCTAGCAGACAGAGGTTCTCTAGGTCTAGCAGACAGAGGTTCTCTAGGTCTAGCAGACAGAGGTTCTCTAGGTCTAGCAGACAGTAGCAGAAGAAAGACAGGTGGGTCAAGTGTCTCAGATGAACATCAGAAATAGGATATTGTGAATAATACTGTGGGTTTTATGACAGGGAACATCATATTAGCATCTTATAACAACATGCCCATGGAACATTTTCATTTGAGAAAGTGGGAAAACGGAAAGAAAGAGAGAGAGAATTGGGGATGAAATGGGGTAGTATGTGTATAACTTAACAAAATGAGCATCTTTCATTGCCTATGTGTAGGATACTTGGAGGTTGTCCTTGGTCCTGAAAGACCAGACATTTAACTCTGGACACCTCCAATCTCCCTTTCCTCCATCCCTGCTTCTCCTCCTCGTCTTCCACAGCTTTTAATGAGCAACAATGAAGCTCCCTCCATCCGCTCCCCTCCTCCTCTCTCTCTCTCCTCCGTGCCGGCCCCAATAATCTCCCCTCCTCCTCTCTCTCTCCTCCCTGCCGGCCCCAATAATCTCCCTTCCGACTGAGTGTTACTGCACACGGATATGAGACGGTTTGGCTGTGTGCTTCTGAAAGCCAATTACATGAATAGCATGCTTTGATCTGCTTATCTCGGCGAACGCAGCCATTTTCAAACACACACACGGGCTCTGTCACAGGTTTCCTGGGGACTGCTCCTGAGACCAGTCTGGCTGGCTGAGGAGAGGAGAGGAGAGGAGAGGAGAGGAGAGAAGAGAGGAGAGGAGAGGAGAGGAGAGGAGGGGAGAGGAGGGGAGAGGAGAGGGAGGAGGAGAGGAGAGGAGAGGAGAGGAGAGGAGAGGAGAGGAGAGGAGAGGAGAGGAGAGGAGAGGAGAGGAGAGGAGAGGAGAGGAGAGGAGAGGAGAGGAGAGGAGAGGAGAGGGGACAGAAGCTGCTGCACATGCAACAGAGGTACAAAAAACGCACACACAGGCGTGTTACACACTGACGCACACCAACAACAAACCAGAAACAGTCATCACAAACACACGCACGCCATCCCTCTCATTACCAGTGTGTTCCAACACTTACAGAGCTGTCAATCAAAGGGCTGTGACAGACAAAAGCCAAGGTGTAACTTAATGACATCACTACCTCTTTACAGGGTTCCATCCTGTTTCCACGGAGACCGGGTGTGAGACACAGAGAGAGATGTCAGAGAGGACAGAGGTGTCATTTGGGACACAGAGAGAGATGTCAGAGAGGATAGAGGTGTCAGTCCATAGTTTAAGGGCTTCCCTCCGCGGGATAAATAATACAAGGATTTGAGGGAACAGACATGGGATTTTTTCACAACTAGGATTAGACATTTCATCTTTCCTACAATATTTTATAAATGATAGACGTGTAATTCACTGATGCTCACCGGTATATTAGTGTCTGTGTATTGTTGAGGCACTGAGGAGATGGAAATGAAAGCCGGAGCAATGTGTTTCTGTGTACCCGTTCTGGTTGTGTATCTAAAGCGCTGGAGCTATCAGAGGAAGGGAAATGATTGAAAAATGCATTTCAAAAGCACAAACACACACACTTTATGAGTGCAGTGTTTGGGATTATGTGCTGGAGTAAACCTGTCAGAGGCAAGGAGAGGGAGTCTGGCTGACACTCTCACGCTCCCCTCCCTGCTACAGGAGACAGAGAGAGAGAGAGAGAGAGAGAGAGAGAGAGAGAGAGAGAGAGAGAGAGAGAGAGAGAGAGAGAGAACACTTCTGAACCCTGGGACTAAGAGAGAGAGAGAGAGAGAGATAGGAGAGGGAGTCTGGCTGACACTCTCACGCTCCCTGCAACAGGAGAGAGAGATAGAGAGAGAGAGAGACAGTGAGAGAGAGAGAGAGAGAGAGAGAGAGAAAGAGAGGAGAGGGTGTCTGGCTGACACTCTCACGCTCCCTGCAACAGGAGAGAGAGAGAGAGAGAGAGAGAGAGAGAGAGAGAGAGAGAGAGAGAGAAAGAGGAGAGGGAGCCTGGCTGACACTCTCACGCTCCCTGCAACAGGAGAGAGAGAGAGAGAGAGAGAGAGAGAGAGAGAGAGAGAGAGAGAGAGAGAGAGAGAGAGAGACCTGGACTAGATGACAGCTCTACCCTCAGGACACGCAGACAGAGAGGTGGACAGATGGCATGGAGGAGAAGGAGGAGATGCAGTGAGGGAGGGCAGTGAGATGATGTGCCAAGGTTGCAGGCTGAGGGTCAGATAGACAAGCAGAAAGCACAAGGACACTGCCCCAGAGAACAAGGCCTACCAGACCAGGAGAAGCCCTCTGCAATGCATCCCTCAACCCCCACCAACATCCTCCTTCTGCATCCCTCCTCCTCCTCCCTATATATCCTTCCTCCTCCTCCCTACATATCCTTCCTCCTCCTCCCTACATATCCTTCCTCCACCTCCTCCCTATATATCCCTCCTCCTCTCTATATATCCCTCCACCTCCTCCCTATATATCCCTCCTCCTCTCTATATATCCCTCCTCCTGCTCTCTATATATCCCTCCTCCTCCTCATATATCCCTCCTCCTCTCTATATATCCCTCCTCCTCCTCTCTATATATCCCTCCTCCTCCTCCCTATATATCCCTCCTCCTCTCTATATATCCCTCCTCCTCCTCTCTATATATCCCTCCTCCTCCTCCCTATATATCCCTCCTCCTCCCTATATATCCCTCCTCCTCCTCTCTATATATCCCTCCTCCTTCTCCCTATATATCCCTCCTACTCCCTATATATCCCTCCTCCTCCTCTCTATATATCCCTCCTCCTCCCTATATATCCCTCCTCCTCCTCTCTATATATCCCTCCTCCTTCTCCCTATATATCCCTCCTACTCCCTATATATCCCTCCTCCTCCTCTCTATATATCCCTCCTCCTCCCTATATATCCCTCCTACTCCCTATATATCCCTCCTCCTCCTCTCTATATATCCCTCCTCCTCCTCCCTATATATCCCTCCTCCTCCCTATATATCCCTCCTCCTCCTCTCTATATATCCCTCCTCCTTCTCCCTATATATCCCTCCTACTCCCTATATATCCCTCCTCCTCCTCTCTATATATCCCTCCTCCTCCTCCCTAAATATCCCTCCTCCTCCTCCCTAAATATCCCTCCTCCTCCTCCCTATATCCCTCCTACTCCTCCCTATATATATCCCTCCTCCTCCCTATATATGTCTCCCCCTTCTCCTCCTCCCTATATATCCCTCCTCCATCCTCCCTATATATCCCTCCTCCTCCTCTCTATGTATCCCTCCTCCTCCTCTCTATATACCCCTCCTCCTCCTCTCTATATATCCATCCTCCTCTCTCTATATATATATCCCTCCTCCTCCTCTCTATATATCCCTCCTCTCTTTATATCCCCCTCCTCCTCCCTATATATCCCTCCTCCATCCTCATCCTCCCTATGTATCCCTCCTCCTCCTCTCTATATATCCCTCCTCCTCTCTATATATCCCTTCTCCTCCTCTCTATATCCCTCTTCCCCCTCCTCCTCCTATATATCCTCCTCCATCCTCCTCCTCTCTATATATCCCTCCTCCTCCTCTCTATATATCCTCCTCCTCCTATATATCCCTCCTCCTCCTCTCTATATATCCTCCTCTCTATATATCCCTCCTCCTCCCTCTATATATCACTCCTCCTCTCTATATATCCCTCATCCCCCTCCTCCTCCCTATATATCCCTCCTCCTCCTCCCTATATATCCCTCCTCCTCCTCCTCCTCCTCCTCCCTATATATCCCTCCTCCTCCTCCCTATATATCCCTCTTCCTCCTCCTCCTCCCTATATATCCCCCCGCCTCCCTATATATCCCTCCTCCCTAAATATCCCACCTCCTCCTCTGTAAATATCCCACCTCCTCCTCCCTATATATCCCTCCTCCTCCTCCCTATATATCCCTCCTCCTCCCTATATATCCCTCCTCCTCCTCTCTATATATCCCTCCTCCTCCTCTCTATATATCCCCCTCCTCCCTATATATCCCTCCTCCTGCTCCCTATATATCCCTCCTCCTCCCGAAATATCCCTCCTCTTCCTCCCTAAATATCCCTCCTCCTCCTCCTCCCTATATATCCCTCCTCCTCCCTATATATGTCTCCTCCTCCCTATATATCCCTCCTCATCCCTATATATCCTTCATCCCCCTCCTCCTACCTATATATCCCTCTTCCTCCTCCTCCTCCCTATATATCCCTCCTCCATACATATCCTCCTCCTCATCCTCTTCCCCCCTTTATATCCCTCCTCCTCATCCTCCTCCCTATATATCCCCCCTCCTTCTCCTCCCTATATATCCCTCCTCCTCTTCCTCCTCCTCCCAAAATAACCCTTCTCCTCCTCCCTATATATCCCTCCTCCATCCTCCCTATATATCCCTCCTCTTCCTCCCTATATATCCCTCCTCCTCTTCCTCCTCCCTATGTATCCCTCCTCCTCCTCTCTATATATCCCTCCTCCTCCTCTCTATATATCCCTCCTCCTCCCTATATATCCCTCCTCCTCCTCTCTATATATCCCTCCTCCTTCTCCCTATATATCCCTCCTACTCCCTATATATCCCTCCTCCTCCTCTCTATATATCCCTCCTCCTCCCTATATATCCCTCCTACTCCCTATATATCCCTCCTCCTCCTCTCTATATATCCCTCCTCCTCCTCCCTATATATCCCTCCTCCTCCCTATATATCCCTCCTCCTCCTCTCTATATATCCCTCCTCCTTCTCCCTATATATCCCTCCTACTCCCTATATATCCCTCCTCCTCCTCTCTATATATCCCTCCTCCTCCTCCCTAAATATCCCTCCTCCTCCTCCCTAAATATCCCTCCTCCTCCTCCCTATATATCCCTCCTACTCCTCCCTATATATATCCCTCCTCCTCCCTATATATGTCTCCCCCTTCTCCTCCTCCCTATATATCCCTCCTCCATCCTCCCTATATATCCCTCCTCCTCCTCTCTATGTATCCCTCCTCCTCCTCTCTATGTATCCCTCCCCCTCCTCTCTATATACCCCTCCTCCTCCTCTCTATATATCCATCCTCCTCTCTCTATATATATATCCCTCCTCCTCCTCTCTATATATCCCTCCTCTCTTTATATCCCCCTCCTCCTCCCTATATATCCCTCCTCCATCCTCATCCTCCCTATGTATCCCTCCTCCTCCTCTCTATATATCCCTCCTCCTCTCTATATATCCCTTCTCCTCCTCTCTATATATCCCTCTTCCCCCTCCTCCTCCCTATATATCCCTCCTCCATCCTCCTCCTCTCTATATATCCCTCCTCCTCCTCTCTATATATCCCTCCTCCTCCTCTCTATATATCCCTCCTCCTCCTCTCTATATATCCCTCATCCCCCTCCTCCTCCCTATATATCCCTCCTCCTCCTCCCTATATATCCCTCCTCCTCCTCCTCCTCCTCCTCCCTATATATCCCTCCTCCTCCTCCCTATATATCCCTCTTCCTCCTCCTCCTCCTCCCTTCCTCCTCCTCCTCCCTATATCCCCCCGCCTCCCTATATATCCCTCCCTAAATATCCCACCTCCTCCTCTGTAAATATCCCACCTCCTCCTCCCTATATATCCCTCCTCCTCCTCCCTATATATCCCTCCTCCTCCCTATATATCCCTCCTCCTCCTCTCTATATATCCCTCCTCCTCCTCTCTATATATCCCCCCTCCTCCCTATATATCCCTCCTCCTGCTCCCTATATATCCCTCCTCCTCCCGAAATATCCCTCCTCTTCCTCCCTAAATATCCCTCCTCCTCCTCCTCCCTATATATCCCTCCTCCTCCCTATATATGTCTCCTCCTCCCTATATATCCCTCCTCATCCCTATATATCCTTCATCCCCCTCCTCCTACCTATATATCCCTCTTCCTCCTCCTCCTCCCTATATATCCCCTCCTCCTCCTCCCTATATATCCCTCCTCCTCCTTCCTATATATCCCTCCTCCATACATATCCTCCTCCTCATCCTCTTCCCCCCTTTATATCCCTCCTCCTCATCCTCCTCCCTATATATCCCCCCTCCTTCTCCTCCCTATATATCCCTCCTCCTCTTCCTCCTCCTCCCAAAATAACCCTTCTCCTCCTCCCTATATATCCCTCCTCCATCCTCCCTATATATCCCTCCTCTTCCTCCCTATATATCCCTCCTCCTCTTCCTCCTCCCTATGTATCCCTCCTCCTCCTCTCTATATATCCCTCCTCCTCCTCTCTATATATCTCTCCTCCTCTCTCTATATATATCCCTCCTCCTCCCTATATATCCCTCCTCCTCCTCTCTATATATCCCTCCTCCTCCTCTCTATATATCCCTCCTCCTCTCTATATATCCCTCCTCCTCCTCTCTATATATCACTCTTCCCCCTCCTCCTCCCTATATATCGCTCCTCCATCCTCCTCCTCCCTATGTATCCCTCCTCCTCCTCTCTATATATCCCTCCTCATCCTCCCTATATATCCCTCCTCCCCCTCCTCCTCTCTATATATCCCTCCTCCTCCTCCTCCTCCTCTCTATATATCCCTCCTCTGCCTCCTCTCTATATATCCCTCCTACTCCTCCCTATATATCCCTCCTCCCCCTCCTCCTCTCTATATATCCCTCCTCCTCCTCTCTATATATCCCTCATCCTCCTCCTCCTCCCTATATATCCCTCCTCCTCCTCCTCCCTATATATCCCTCCTTCCTCCTCCTCCCTATATATCCCTCCTCCTCCTCCCTAAATATCCCACCTCCTCCTCCCTAAATATCCCACCTCCTCCATACATATCCTCCTCCTCATCCTCTTCCTCCCTTTATATCCCTCCTCCTCATCCTCCTCCCTATATATCCCTCCTCCTCATCCCTATTTATCCCTCCTCCTCCTCCCTATATATCCCTCCTCCTCCTCCCAAAATAACCCTCCTCCTCCTCCTCCCTATATATCCCTCTTCCCTCCCTATATATCCCCCTCCTCCTCCCTCCCTATATATCCCTCCTCCTCCTCCCTATATATCCCTCTTCCTGCTCCCTATATATCCCTCCTCCTCCTGTATATATCCCCTTCCTCCTCCCTATATATCCCTCCTCCATCCTCCTCCTCCCTATGTATCCCTCATCCTCCTCTCTATATATCCCTCTTCCCCCTTCTCCTCCCTATATATCCCTCCTCCATCCTCCTCCCTATATATCCCTCTTCCTGCTCCCTATATATCCCTCCTCCTCCTCCCTATCCCTCCTCCTCCTATTTATCCCTCTTCCTCCTCCCTATATATCCCTCTTCCTCCTCCCTATATATCCCTCCTCCTCCTCCCTATATATCCCTCTTCCTGCTCCCTATATATCCCTCTTCCTCCTCCCTATATCCTCTTCCTCCTCCCTATATATCCCTTCCTCCTCCCTATTTATCCCTCTTCCTGCTCCCTATATATCCTCTTCCTCCTCCCTATATATCCCTCTTCCTCCTCCCTATATCCCTCTTCCTGCTCCCTATATCCTCCTCCTCTCCCTATATATCCCTCCTCCTCCTCCCTATATATCCCTCTTCCTCCTCCCTATATATCCCTCTTCCTCCCTATATATCCCTCTTCCTCCTCCCTATATATCCCTCTTCCTGCTCCCCCTATATCCTCTCTTCCTCCTCCCTATATATCCCTTCCTGCTCCCTATATATCCCTCCTCCCTATATATCCCTTCCTCCCTATATATCCCTTCCTCCTCCCTATATATCCCTCCTCCTCCCTATATATCCCTCTTCCTCCCTATATATCCCTCTTCCTCCTCCCTATATCCCTCCTCCCTATATCCTCCTCCTCCCTATATATCCCTCTTCCTCCTCCCTATATATCTCTCTTCCTCCTCCCTATATATCCCTCTTCCTCCTCCCTATATATCCCTCTTCCTGCTCCCTATATATCCCTCCTCCCTATATATCCCTCCTCCCTATATATTCCTCTTCCTCCTCCCTATATATCCCTCCTCCCTATATATATCTCTTCCTGCTCCCTATATATCCCTCCTCCTCCTCCCTATATATCCCTCTTCCTGCTCCCTATATATCTCCTCCTCCTCCCTATATATCCCTCCTCCCTATATATCCCTCCTCCTGCTCCCTATATATCCCTCCTCCTGCTCCCTATATATCCCTCTTCCTGCTCCCTATATATCCCTCCTCCTGCTCCCTATATATCCCTCTTCCTGCTCCCAATATATCCCTCCTCCTGCTCCCTATATATCCCTCTTCCTGCTCCCTATATATCCCTCCTCCTGCTCCCTATATATCCCTCTTCCTGCTCCCTATATATCCCTCTTAATGCTCCCTATATATCCCTCTTCCTGCTCCCTATATATCCCTCTTCCTGCTCCCTATATATCCCTCTTCTGCTCCCTATATATCCCTCTTCCTGCTCCCTATATATCCCTCTTCCTGCTCCCTATATATCCCTCTTCCTGCTCCCTATATATCCCTCTTCCTCCTCCCTATATATCCTCCTCCTCCTCCCTATTTATCCCTCTTCCTGCTCCCTATATATCCCTCCTTCTTCCTCCCTATATATCCCTCCTCCTCCTCCCTATTTATCCCTCTTCCTGCTCCCTATATATCCCTCCTCTTCCTCCCTATATATCCCTCCTCCTGCTCCCTATATATCCCTCCTCCCTATATATCCCTCTTCCTCCTCCCTATATATCCCTCTTCCTGATCCCTATATATCCCTCTTCTTCCTCCCTATATATCCCTCTTCCTGCTCCCTATATATCCCTCTTCCTGCTCCCTATATATCCCTCTTCCTCCTCCCTATATATCCCTCCTCCTCCTCCCTATTTATCCCTCTTCCTGCTCCCTATATATCCCTCCTCTTCCTCCCTATATATCCCTCCTCCTGCTCCCTATATATCCCTCCTCCCTATATATCCCTCTTCCTCCTCCCTATATATCCCTCTTCCTGATCCCTATATATCCCTCTTCTTCCTCCCTATATATCCCTCTTCCTGCTCCCTATATATCCCTCTTCCTACTCCCTATATATCCCTCCTCCCTATATATCCCTCTTCCTGCTCCCTATATATCCCTCCTCCCTATATATCACTCTTCCTGCTCCCTATATATCCCTCTTCCTGCTCCCTATATATCCCTCCTCCCTATATATCCCTCTTCCTGCTCCCTATATATCCCTCCTCCCTATATATACCTCTTCCTGCTCCCTATATATCCCTCCTCCCTATATATCCCTCCTCCCTATATATCCCTCTTCCTGCTCCCTATATATACCTCCTCCCTATATATACCTCTTCCTGCTCCCTATATATCCCTCCTCCCTATATATCCCTCTTCCTGCTCCCTATATATCCCTCTTCCTGCTCCCTATATATCCCTCCTCCCTATATATCCCTCTTCCTGCTCCCTATATATCCCTCCTCCCTATATATACCTCTTCCTGCTCCCTATATATCCCCTTCCTCCCTATATATCGCTCTATCTGCTCCCTATATATCCCTCTTCCTGCTCCCTATATATCCCTCTTCCTGCTCCCTATATATCCATCATCCCTATATATCCCTCTTCCTGCTCCCTATATATCCCTCTTCCTCCTCCCTATATATCCCTCTTCCTGCTCCCTATATATCCCTCTTCCTGCTCCCTATATATCCCTCTTCCTCCTCCCTATATATCCCTCTTCCTGCTCCCTATATATCCCTCTTCCTCCTCCCTATATATCCCTCTTCCTCCTCCCTATATATCCCTCTTCCTCCTCCCTATATATCCCTCTTCCTGCTCCCTATATATCCCTCTTCCTCCTCCCTATATATCCCTCTTCCTGCTCCCTATATATCCCTCTTCCTGCTCCCTATATATCCCTCTTCCTCCTCCCTATATATCCCTCTTCCTCCTCCCTATATATCCCTCTTCCTGCTCCCTATATATCCCTCCTCCCTATATATCCTCTTCCTGCTCCCTATATATCCCTCTCCCTGCTCCCTATATATCCCTCTTCCTGCTCCCTATATATCCCTCCTCCTGCTCCCTATATATCCCTCTTCCTGCTCCCTATATATCCCTCTTCCTGCTCCCTATATATCCCTCTTCCTGCTCCCTATATATCCCTCTTCCTGCTCCCTATATATCCCTCTTCCTCCTCCCTATATATCCCTCTTCCTGCTCCCTATATATACCTCTTCCTCCTCCCTATATATCCCTCCTCCTCCTCCCTATTTATCCCTCTTCCTGCTCCCTATATATCCCTCCTCTTCCTCCCTATATATCCCTCCTCCTGCTCCCTATATATCCCTCCTCCCTATATATCCCTCTTCCTCCTCCCTATATATCCTTCCTCCCTATATATCTCTGCTCCCTATATATCCCTCCTCCCTATATATCCCTCCTCCTGCTCCCTATATATCCCTCCTCCCTATATATCCCTCTTCCTGCACCCTATATATCCCTCCTCCCTATATATCCCTCTACCTGCTCCCTATATATCCCTCTTCCTCCTCCCTATATATCCCTCTTCCTGCTCCCTATATATCCCTCTTCCTGCTCCCTATATATCCCTCTTCCTGCTCCCTATATATCCCTCTTCCTCCTCCCTATATATCCCTCCACCCTATATATCCCTCTTCCTCCTCCCTATATATCCCTCCTCCCTATATATCCCTCTTCCTGCTCCCTATATATCCATCTCCCTCCTCCTCCTCCCTATATATCCATCTCCCTCCTCCATCCTCCCTACACCAGTGTTATTCATTGATGAACCCTTTTTCTATGATGATGAATGTCCGAGCCTGTCAATGTGAAGTCACAGCCTTTATAAGTACATCAAGTGATTCTATGTATGTCTAATTGTCTTAAATGATTACCTAGTAATAGTGTAGATAACAGCCCGGCCTCTGTACAGTATACCCATCCAGAGTACAGTGCTCACGTTCCAATTCGTTTCACAGTGGTATTTCTAGTGGAAGGAGTTTGGGGACTAACATTACATGTCACTTTTATTTGTGGAACGTGTTTCAGCAACCCTGAAATGTGACAAGATAAAGCTAAAATCTCTAAGCCGCTTCTTGCCCAGCCGTCTGAAAAATATGACAACAACCCCCCCAAAAAAATCCTCCCATCTTACTGCTGAGGCCTCAGGCTTTGACTAAAACTTCTCCTGTGGTACTTAAAGGCTTCTTAAAGGCTTCTCAATGGCTGCTCGCTGTGTGCTTGAGGAGGGGGACCAACCAAACACCAGGAATGTTTCTTGATTGTTGTGACCCATTTTCTCTCTACCTCTACATGCTAGTGAAGAGCTTCTTCTGTGTATACTAATTACACACAGAGAGAGAGAGAGAGAGAGAGAGAGAGAGAGAGAGAGAGAGAGAGAGAGAGAGAGAGAGAGAGAAACAGACAGAGAGAAAGGGACAGAGAGAGAAAGAATAGCATCTATCGTGTAGGTTATTATGCTAGTTGACTGATTCTGATAATGAAGAGAAATGCCAGGTGCCAATCCAGTATAGTATACAGGGCTTAATCTGCATTAAATCTGAGAGCTAAAGTGGGACAGGCTGCTACACTAATCTATTCATCTCTCTCTATATATATATATATCTATGAGAGGAGAGAGGAGGGAACAGGAGAAGAGGAGGAGGGGAGAGGAGAGGAAGAGAGGAGAGGAGGGGAAGAGAGGAGGGAAGGAGGCAGGAGGAGAGGGAGAGGGGAGAGGAGAGGAGGGGAGAGAGAGGAGGGGACAGGAGAAGAGGAGGAGGGGGAGGAGAGGAGGGGAGAAAGAGGAGGGGAGGGGAGGAGGGGACAGGAGAAGAGGAGGAGGGGAGAGGAGAGGAGGGGAAGAGAGGAGGGGAGGGGGAGGAGGGGACAGAGAAGAGGGAGGGGAGAGGAGAGGAGGGGAAGAGAGGAGGGAGTGGGGGGCAGGGAGAGGAGGAGGGGAGAGGAGAGGAGGGAGAGAGGAGGGGAGTGGGGGCAGGAGAAGAGGAGAGGAGGGGAAGGAGAGGAGGGGAAGAGGAGGACCCTGAAGAAGAGGGGGGAGGGGAGATAAGGAGGGAAGAGAGGAGGGGAGTGGGGGGGCAGGAGAAGAGGAGGAGGGGAGAGGAGAGGAGGGGAAGAGAGGAGGGGAGTGGGGGCAGGAAGAGGAGGAGGGGAGAGGAGAGGAGGGGAAGAGAGGGAGGGGAGTGGGGGGGCAGGAGAAGAGGAGGAGGGGAGAGGAGAGGAGGGGAAGAGAGGAGGGGAGTGGGGGCAGGAGAAGGGAGGAGGGGAGAGGAGAGGAGGGGAAGGAGGAGGGGGGGGGGCAGGAGAAGAGGAGGAGGGGAGAGGAGAGGAGGGGAAGAGAGGAGGGGAGTGGGGGGCAGGAGAAGAGGAGGAGGGGAGAGGAGAGGGGGAAGAGAGGAGGGGAGTGGGGGGCAGGAGAAGAGGAGGAGGGGAGAGGAGAGGAGGGGAAGAGAGGAGGGAGTGGGGGCAGGAGAAGAGGAGGAGGGGAGAGGAGAGGAGGGGAAGAGAGGAGGGAGTGGGGGGCAGGAGAAGAGGAGGGCAGGCGAAAAGGAGAGGAGGAGAAGAGAGAGGGGAGGGGAGGGGAGGAGGGGACAGGAGAAGAGGGAGAGGGGAGGCGAAGAGGAGAGGAGAGGAGAGGAGGGGACAGGGAGAAGAGGGGAGGGTTTAGGCGAAGAGGAGAGGATAAGAGAGGAGGGGTGGGGAGGAGGGGACAGGAGAAGAGGGGGAGGGGAGGCGAAGAGGAGCGGAGAGGAGAGGAGGGGTGGAGAGGAGGGGTGGGGGAGGAGGGGACAGGAGAAGAGGGGGAGGGGAGGCGAAGAGGAGAGGAGAGGAGGGGAAGAGAGGAGGGGAGGGGAGGAGGGGACAGGAGAAGAGGGGGAGGGGAGGGGAGGCAAAGAGGAGAGGAGAAGAGATTAGGGGTGGGGTGGGGAGGAGGGGACAGGAGAAGAGGGGGAGGGGAGGCAAAGAGGAGAGGAAGAGAGGACGGGAGGAGGGAACAGGAGAAGAGGGGGAGGGGAGGCGAAGAGGAGAGGAGGAGAAGAGAGGAGGGGAGGGGAGGCAAAGAGGAGAGGAGAAGAGATGAGGGGTGGGGTGGGGAGGAGGGGACAGGAGAAGAGGGGGAGGGGAGGCGAAGAGGAGAGGGAGAGGAGGGGTGGGGAGGAGGGGACAGGAGAAGAGGGGGAGGCGAAGAGGAGAGGATAAGAGAGGAGGGGTGGGGAGGAGGGGACAGGAGAAGAGGGGGAGGGGAGGCGAAGAGGAGAGGAGAGGAGAGGAGGGTGGGGGGGAGGGGACAGAGAAGAGGGGAGGGGAGGCGAAGAGGAGAGGAGAGGAGGGGAAGAGAGGAGGGGTGGGGAGGAGGGGACAGAGAAGAGGGGAGGGGAGGCGAAGAGGAGAGGAGAGGAGGGGAAGAGGAGGAGGGGAGGGAGGAGGGGACAGGAGAAGAGGGGAGGGGAGGCGAAGAGGAGAGGAGAGGAGGGGAAGAGAGGAGGGGAGGGGAGGAGGGGACAGGAGAAGAGGGGAGGGGAGGGGAGGCAAAGAGGAGAGGAGAGGAGGGGAAGAGAGGAGGGGAGGGAGGAGGAACAGGAGAAGAGGGGGAGGGAGGCGAAGAGGAGAGGAGGAGAAGAGGGAGGGGAGGGGAGGCAAAGAGGAGAGGAGAAGAGATGAGGGGTGGGGTGGGGAGGAGGGGACAGGAGAAGAGGGGAGGGGAGGGAGAGGAGAGGAAGAGAGGAGGGGAGGAGGGAACAGGAGAAGAGGGGGAGGGGAGCGAAGAGGAGAGGAGAGAAGAGGGGTGGGGAGGGGAGGAGGGGACAGGAGAAGAGGGGGAGGGAGGGGAGGCGAAGAGGAGAGAGGAGAGGAGGAGAGAGGGGGTGGGGAGGAGGGGACAGGAGAAGAGGGGAGGGGAGGCGAAGAGGAGAGGAGGGGAAGGAGGAGGGGTGGGGTGGGGAGGAGGGGACAGGAGAAGAGGGGGGAGGGAAAGAGGAGGGGAAGGAGGAGGGGAGAGGGAACAGGAGAAGAGGGGGAGGGGAGGCGAAGAGAAGAGGAGAGGAGGAGAAGAGAGGAGGGGAGGGGAGGGAGGGGACAGGAGAAGAGGGGGAGGGGAGGCGAAGAGGAGAGGAGAGGGGGGTGGGGAGGAGGGGACAGGAGAAGAGGGGAGGGGAGGCGAAGAGGAGAGGATAAGAGAGGAGGGGTGGGGAGGAGGGGACAGGAGAAGAGGGGGAGGGTTTAGGCGAAGAGGAGAGGATAAGAGAGGAGGGGTGGGGAGGAGGGGACAGGAGAGAGGGGGAGGGGAGGGGAGGAGCGGAGAGGAGAGGAGGGGTGGAGAGGAGGGGTGGGGAGGAGGGGACAGGAGAAGAGGGGGAGGGGAGGCGAAGAGGAGAGGAGAGGAGGGGAAGAGAGGAGGGGAGGGGAGGAGGGGACAGGAGAAGAGGGGGAGGGGAGGGGAGGCAAAGAGGAGAGGAGAAGAGATTAGGGGTGGGGTGGGGAGGAGGGGACAGGAGAAGAGGGGGAGGGGAGGCAAAGAGGAGAGGAAGGAGGACGGGAGGAGGGAACAGGAGAAGAGGGGAGGGGAGGCGAAGAGGAGAGGAGGAGAAGAGAGGAGGGGAGGGAGGCAAAGAGGAGAGGAGAAGAGATGAGGGGTGGGGTGGGGAGGAGGGGACAGGAGAAGAGGGGGAGGGGAGGCGAAGAGGAGAGGAAGAGAGGAGGGGTGGGGAGGAGGGGACAGGAGAAGAGGGGGAGGGGAGGCGAAGAGGAGAGGATAAGAGAGGAGGGGTGGGGAGGAGGGGACAGGAGAAGAGGGGAGGGGAGGCGAAGAGGAGAGGAGAGGAGGGAGGGGTGGGGAGGAGGGGACAGGAGAAGAGGGGGGGGGAGGCGAAGAGGAGAGGAGAGGAGGGGAAGAGAGGGGGGGTGGGGAGGAGGGGACAGGAGAAGAGGGGGGGAGGGAGGCGAAGAGGAGAGGAGAGGAGGGGAAGAGAGGAGGGGAGGGGAGGGGAGGAGGGGACAGGAGAAGAGGGGGAGGGGAGGCGAAGAGGAGAGGAGAGGAGGGGAGGAGAGGAGGGGAGGGGAGGAGGGGACAGGAGAAGAGGGGGGGGAGGGGAGGCAAAGAGGAGAGGAGAGGAGGGGAAGAGAGGAGGGGAGGGGAGGAGGGAACAGGAGAAGAGGGGGAGGGGAGGCGAAGAGGAGAGGAGGAGAAGAGAGGAGGGGAGGGGAGGCAAAGAGGAGAGGAGAAGAGAAGAGGGGTGGGGTGGGGAGGAGGGGACAGGAGAAGAGGGGGAGGGGAGGCGAAGAGGAGAGGAAGAGAGGAGGGGAGGAGGGAACAGGAGAAGAGGGGGAGGGGGAGGCGAAGAGGAGAGGAGGAGAAGAGAGGAGGGGAGGGGAGGAGGGGACAGGAGAAGAGGGGGAGGGGAGGGGAGGCGAAGAGGAGAGGAGAGGAGGAGAAGAGAGGAGGGGTGGGGAGGAGGGGACAGGAGAAGAGGGGGAGGGGAGGCGAAGAGGAGAGGAGGGGAAGAGAGGAGGGGTGGGGTGGGGTGGGGAGGAGGGGACAGGAGAAGAGGGGAGGGGAGGCGAAGAGGAGGGGAAGAGAGGAGGGGAGGAGGGAACAGGAGAAGAGGGGGAGGGGAGGCGAAGAGAAGAGGAGAGGAGGAGAAGAGAGGAGGGGAGGGGAGGAGGGGACAGGAGAAGAGGGGGAGGGGAGGCGAATAGGAGAGGAGAGGAGGAGAAGAGAGGAGGGGAGGGGAGGAGGAGAAGAGAGGAGGGGAGGAGGAGAAGAGATGAGGGGAGGGGAGGAGGGGACAGGAGGGGACAAGAGAAGAGGAAGAGGGGAGGCGAGAGAAGAGGAGAGGAGGGGAGGAGAGACAGCGGACTGCATGCCAAGGCTTGGCTGATGCTGCGGGCGCAAGCACCATAACGAGAGATACAGCGAGACAGTGTGTGTGTGTGAGACAGCTTAGCCTAGCTGCTGGGCCCAGTGATAAACCTTTGACAGCCTACGGCTCCACCGACAGGGATTAGAGGGATGAGAGAGGGACGGTGGGATGAGAGAGGGACGGAGGGATGAGAGAGTGACGGAGGGATGAGAGAGGGATGAGATAGTGACGGAGGGATGAGAGAGGGCCGGAGGGATGAGAGAGGGACAAAGGGATGAGAGAGGGAGGACATGCTAACTCACTGCTAGGTACAGATACCCTGTGTTTCACCTCTAAACCTCCCCCCGGGTGACTCCATAGCCTCTCTGATGCAATAATCCATGTGAATGCTGTCAGCACCTATCCGGCTGTAACAGGGGCATTTGTAAGTAATTGAAGCCCTGGGCGAGAGAGAGGCAGACAGGCAGGGCTGCAGAGGTGTGATGCTGTACTTGAGAAGGGAGAGATCTTGGCATTAGCCAACCTATCGTGTGACCAGGACGGAGAGAGAGAGAGAGAGAGAGAGAGAGAGAGAGAGAGAGAGAGAGAGAGAGAGAGAGAGAGAGAGAGAGAGAGAGAGAGAGAGAGAGAGAGAGAGAGAGAGAGAGAGAGAGAGAGAGAGAGAGAGAGAGAGAGAGAGGAGAGAGAGAGGAGAGAGAGAGGGAGGGAGAGAGGGAGGGAGGGAGGGAGGGAGGGAGGGAGGGAGGGAGGGAGGGAGGAGAGAGAGAGAGAGGAGAGGAGAGAGAGGGAAAGAGGGGGAGGGAGGGAAAGAGGGAGGGAGAGAGAGGGAAAGCCTTTTCTCTCATCTATCATGCCAGTGGCTGTTCTCTAATGTCTGGAAGAACTGGTCTAATTGGAGGCCAGAGGCCAGTGAGTCTACCCAGAGAGGAGAGCCCCAGGCTGAGGTAAGCAGCTGTGAAGACAGGGTCTGGAGGGCCGGGAGCCTGGCGGTATGGTGGGGCAACAGGGCCGGGAGCCTGGCGGGTTAGTGGGGCAACAGGGCCGGGAGCCTGGGAGCCTGGCGGTATGGTGGGGCAACAGGGCCGGGAGCCTGGCGGTATGGTGGGGAAACAGGGCCGGGAGCCTGGCGGGTTGGTGGGGCAACAGGGCCGGGAGCCTGGGAGCCTGGCGGTATGGTGGGGCAACAGGGCCGGGAGCCTGGCGGTATGGTGGGGCAACAGGGCCGGGAGCCTGGCGGTATGGTGGGGCAACAGGGCCGGGAGCCTGGGAGCCTGGCGGTATGGTGGGGCAACAGGGCCGGGAGCCTGGCGGTATGGTGGGGCAACACACTTACTGCTGGTTTTGAGGCGGGCTGAAGGGACCAGAGGACTGGGGGACTTACTGCTGGTTTTGAGGCGGGCTGAAGGGACAGATGACTGGGGGACTTACTGTTGGTTTTGAGGCGGGCTGAAGGGACAGAGGACTTGGGGACTTACTGTTGGTTTTGAGGCGGGCTGAAGGGACCAGAGGACTGGGGGACTTACTGCTGGTTTTGAGGCGGGCTGAAAGGACCAGAGGACTGTGGGACTTACCGCTGGTGTTGAGGCGGGCTGAAGGAACAGAGGACTGGGAGACTTATAGTTGGATTTGAGGCAGACCGAAGGGACAGAGGACTGGGGGACTTACTGTTGGTTTTGAGGCGGGCTGGTTCACTGTTGCGGCTGCCTGCCTGGTTGATGGCCTTGACAAAGAAGACATAACGTGTTCCACTCTGCAGGCCGTGCACCGTGTAGTGGTTCTGCTTGATGTTGGGGACAATCATCCAACTGTCCACACTGTTATACAGACCTGGAGAGAGATACAGACTGTTATAGAGACCTGGAGAGAGATACAGACTGTTATAGAGACCTGGAGAGAGATACAGACTGTTATAGAGACCTGGAGAGAGATACAGACTGTTATAGAGACCTAGAGATACAGACTGTTATAGAGACCGAGAGAGAGATACTGTTATACAGACCTACTGTTATAGAGACCTAGAGATACATACTGTTATAGAGACCTAGAGATACATACTGTTATAGAGACCTAGAGATACATTCTGTTATACAGACCTAGAGATACATACTGTTATAGAGACCTAGAGATAGAGACTGTTATAGAGACCTAGAGATACATACTGTTATAGAGACCTACTGTTATAGAGACCTAGAGATACATACTGTTATAGAGACCTAGAGATACATACTGTTATAGAGACCTAGAGATACAGACTGTTATAGAGACCTACTGTTATACATACCTAGAGATACATACTATTATAGAGACCTAGAGATACATACTGTTATAGAGACCTACTGTTATACATACCTAGAGATACATACTATTATAGAGACCTAGAGATACATACTGTTATAGAGACCTAGAGATACATACTGTTATAGAGACCTAGAGATACATACTGTTATAGAGACCTAGAGATACAGACTGTTATAGAGATCTAGAGATACAGACTGTTATACAGACCTAGAGATACAGACTGTTATAGAGACCTAGAGATACAGACTGTTATAGAGACCTAGAGATACATACTGTTATAGAGACCTAGAGATACATACTGTTATAGAGACCTAGAGATACAGACTGTTATAGAGACCGAGAGAGAGATACTGTTATACAGACCTACTGTTATAGAGACCTAGAGATACATACTGTTATAGAGACCTAGAGATACAGACTGTTATAGAGACATAGAGTTACAGACTGTTATAGAGACATTTACATTTAAGTCATTTAGCAGACGCTCTTATCCAGAGCGACTTACAGATACAGACTGTTATAGAGACCTAGAGATACAGACTGTTATACAGACCTGGAGAGAGATACGGACTGTTATAGAGACCTAGAGATATATACTGTTATAGAGACCTAGATATACATACTGTTACAGAGACCTAGAGATACAGACTGTTATAGAGACCTAGAGATACAGACTGTTATAGAGACCTAGAGATATAGACTGTTATACAGACCTAGAGATACATACTGTTATAGAGACCTAGAGATACAGACTGTTATAGAGACCGAGAGAGAGATACTGTTATACAGATCTACTGTTATAGAGACCTAGAGATACATACTGTTATACAGACCTGAAGAGAGATGCAGACTGTTATAGAGACCTAGAGATACAGACTGTTATGAGACCTGGAGGGAGATACAGACTGTTATAGAGACCTGGAGATACAGACTGTTATAGAGACCTAGAGATACAGACTGTTATAGAGACCTAGAGATACATACTGTTATACAGACCTAGAGATACATACTGTTATACAGACCTAGAGATACATAATGTTATAGAGACCTAGAGATACATACTGTTATACAGACCTAGAGATACATACTGTTATACAGACCTAGAGATACATACTGTTATAGAGACCTAGAGATACATACTGTTATAGAGACCTAGAGATACATACTGTTATAGAGACCTAGAGATACATACTGTTATAGAGACCTAGAGATACATACTGTTATACAGACCTAGAGATACATACTGTTATACAGACCTAGAGAAACAGACTGTTATAGAGACCTAGAGATACATACTGTTATACAGACCTAGAGATACATACTGTTATAGAGACCTACTGTTATAGAGACCTAGCGATACATACTGTTATAGAGACCTAGAGATACATACTGTTATAGAGACCTAGAGATACATACTGTTATACAGACCTAGAGATACATACTGTTATAGAGACCTACTGTTATAGAGACCTAGAGATACATACTGTTATACAGACCTAGAGATACATACTGTTATAGAGACCTAGAGATACAGACTATTATAGAGACCTAGAGATACATACTGTTATACAGACCTAGAGATACATACTGTTATACAGACCTACTGTTATAGAGACCTAGCGATACATACTGTTATACAGACCTAGAGATACATACTGTTATAGAGACCTAGCGATACATACTGTTATAGAGACCTAGAGATACATGCTGTTATAGAGACCTAGAGATACATACTGTTATAGAGACCTAGAGATACAGACTGTTATAGAGACCTAGAGATACATACTGTAATACAGACCTAGAGATACATACTGTTATACAGACCTAGAGATACATACTGTTATAGAGACCTACTGTTATAGAGACCTAGAGATACATACTGTTATAGAGACCTAGAGATACAGACTGTTATAGAGACCGAGAGAGAGATACTGTTATACAGACCTGGAGAGAGATACATACTGTTATAGAGACATAGAGATACAGACTGTTATAGAGACCTAGAGATGCATACTGTTATACAGACCTGGAGAGAGACACATACTGTTATAGAGACCTAGAGATACAGACTGTTATAGAGACATAGAGATACAGACTGTTATAGAGACCTAGAGATACAGACTGTTATACAGACCTAGAGATACAGACTGTTATACAGACCTGGAGAGAGATACGGACTGTTATAGAGACCTAGAGATACAGACTGTTATAGAGACCTAGAGATACAGACTGTTATAGAGACCTCAAGATACAGACTGTTATAGAGACCTAGAGATACATACTGTTATAGAGACCTAGAGATACATACTGTTATAGAGACCTAGAGATACATACTGTTATACAGACCTAGAGATACAGACTGTTATAGAGACCTACTGTTATAGAGACCTCGAGATACATACTGTTATAGAGACCTAGAGATACATACTGTTATAGAGACCTAGAGATACAGACTGTTATAGAGACCTAGAGATACATACTGTTATAGAGACCTACTGTTATAGAGACCTAGAGATACATTCTGTTATACAGACCTACTGTTATAGAGACCTCGAGATACATACTGTTATAGAGACCTACTGTTATAGAGACCTAGAGATACATACTGTTATAGAGACCTAGAGATACAGACTGTTATAGAGACCTAGAGATACAGACTGTTATAGAGACCTAGAGATACATATTGTTATAGAGACCTAGAGATACATTCTGTTATACAGACCTACTGTTATACAGACCTAGAGATACATACTGTTATAGAGACCTAGAGATACAGACTGTTATAGAGACCTAGAGATACAGACTGTTATAGAGACCTACTGTTATAGAGACCTCGAGATACATACTGTTATAGAGACCTACTGTTATAGAGACCTAGAGATACATACTGTTATAGAGACCTAGAGATACATACTGTTATAGAGACCTAGAGATACATACTGTTATAGAGACCTAGAGATACAGACTGTTATAGAGACCTAGAGATACAGACTGTTATACAGACCTAGAGATCCATACTGTTATTGAGACCTACTGTTATAGAGACCTAGAGATACATACTGTTATAGAGACCTACTGTTATAGAGACCTCGAGATGCATACTGTTATAGAGACCTAGAGATACATACTGTTATAGAGACCTAGAGATACGGACTGTTATAGAGACCTAGAGATACAGACTGTTATAGAGACCTAGAGATACAGACTGTTATAGAGACCTCAAGATACAGACTGTTATAGAGACCTAGAGATACATACTGTTATAGAGACATAGAGATACATACTGTTATAGAGACATAGAGATACATACTGTTATACAGACCTAGAGATACAGACTGTTATAGAGACCTACTGTTATAGAGACCTCGAGATACATACTGTTATAGAGACCTAGAGATACATACTGTTATAGAGACCTAGAGATACAGACTGTTATAGAGACCTAGAGATACATACTGTTATAGAGACCTACTGTTATAGAGACCTAGAGATACATTCTGTTATACAGACCTACTGTTATAGAGACCTCGAGATACATACTGTTATAGAGACCTACTGTTATAGAGACCTAGAGATACATACTGTTATAGAGACCTAGAGATACAGACTGTTATAGAGACCTAGAGATACAGACTGTTATAGAGACCTAGAGATACATATTGTTATAGAGACCTAGAGATACATTCTGTTATACAGACCTACTGTTATACAGACCTAGAGATACATACTGTTATAGAGACCTAGAGATACAGACTGTTATAGAGACCTAGAGATACAGACTGTTATAGAGACCTACTGTTATAGAGACCTCGAGATACATACTGTTATAGAGACCTACTGTTATAGAGACCTAGAGATACATACTGTTATAGAGACCTAGAGATACATACTGTTATAGAGACCTAGAGATACATACTGTTATAGAGACCTAGAGATACAGACTGTTATAGAGACCTAGAGATACAGACTGTTATACAGACCTAGAGATCCATACTGTTATTGAGACCTACTGTTATAGAGACCTAGAGATACATACTGTTATAGAGACCTACTGTTATAGAGACCTCGAGATGCATACTGTTATAGAGACCTAGAGATACATACTGTTATAGAGACCTAGAGATACAGACTGTTATAGAGACCTAGAGATACAGACTGTTATACAGACCTAGAGATCCATACTGTTATTGAGACCTACTGTTATAGAGACCTAGAGATACATACTGTTATACAGACCTACTGTTATACAGACCTAGAGATACATACTGTTATAGAGACCTAGAGATACAGACTGTTATAGAGACCTAGAGATACAGACTGTTATAGAGACCTAGAGATACATACTGTTATAGAGACCTAGAGATACATTCTGTTATACAGACCTACTGTTATACAGACCTAGAGATACATACTGTTATAGAGACCTAGAGATACAGACTGTTATAGAGACCTAGAGATACATACTGTTATAGAGACCTAGAGATACAGACTGTTATAGAGACCTAGAGATACATACTGTTATAGAGACCTAGAGATACATACTGTTATAGAGACCTACTGTTATAGAGACCTAGAGATACAGACTGTTATACAGACCTAGAGATACATACTGTTATAGAGACCTAGAGATACAGACTGTTAAAGAGACCGAGAGAGAGATACTGTTATAGAGACCTAGAGATACATTCTGTTATAGAGACCTACTGTTATAGAGACCTAGAGATACATACTGTTATAGAGACCTAGAGATACAGACTGTTATAGAGACCTAGAGATACATACTGTTATAGAGACCTAGAGATACATTCTGTTATAGAGACCTACTGTTATAGAGACCTAGAGATACAGACTGTTATAGAGACCTAGAGATACATACTGTTATAGAGACCTAGAGATACATTCTGTTATACAGACCTACTGTTATACAGACCTAGAGATACATACTGTTATAGAGACCTAGAGATACAGACTGTTATAGAGACCTAGAGATACATACTGTTATAGAGACCTAGAGATACAGACTGTTATAGAGACCTAGAGATACAGACTGTTATAGAGACCTAGAGATAAATACTGTTATACAAACCCAGAGATACAGACTGTTATAGAGACCTAGAGATACATACTGTTATAGAGACCTAGAGATACAGACTGTTATAGAGACCTAGAGATACAGACTGTTATAGAGACCTACTGTTATAGAGACCTAGAGATACAGACTGTTATACAGACCTAGAGATACATACTGTTATTGAGACCTACTGTTATAGAGACCTAGAGATACATACTGTTATAGAGACCTACTGTTATAGAGACCTAGAGATACAGACTGTTATACAGACCTAGAGATACATACTGTTATAGAGACCTAGAGATACAGACTGTTATAGAGACCTAGAGATACATACTGTTATAGAGACCTAGAGATACATTCTGTTATAGAGACCTACTGTTATAGAGACCTAGAGATACATTCTGTTATAGAGACCTACTGTTATAGAGACCTAGAGATACATACTGTTATAGAGACCTAGAGATACATACTGTTATAAAGACCTAGAGATACATACTGTTATGCAGACCGAGAGATACATACTGTTATACAGACCTACTGTTATAGAGACCTAGAGATACATGCTGTTATAGAGACCTAGAGATACATACTGTTATACAGACCTAGAGATACATACTGTTATAGAGACCTACTGTTATCCCATCCCCTAGAGATACATTCTGTCCTATAGAGACCTACTGTTATCCCCTCTCCTCCCATCCCCTCCCATCCCAGATACATACTGTCCCATATAGAGACCTAGAGATCCCATACTGTTATAAAGACCTAGAGATCATATCCCCTCTCCTCCCAGACCTCCCTCTCCTCCCATACTGTTCCCATCCAGACCTACTGTTATCCCAGACCTCTCCTCCCATACATGCTGTTCCTCCCATCCCCTAGAGATCCCATCCCCTCTCCTCTCCTCCCATCCCTCCCCCTAGAGATACATACTGTTATAAAGACCATAGAGATACATCCCATGTTATCCATCCTCTTCTCCCAGATACATCCCCTCTCCTCCCAGACCTCCTTATAGGACCATCCCTCCCTATCCCAGATCCCATCCCCCTCCCTCCCATGCTGTTATCATCTCCTCCCCATCTCCTACATACTCCTCTCCTCTACAGACCTCCCAGAGATACATCCCATCCTATCCCCTCTCCTCCCATCCCATCCCCTCCCTCCCATCCCCTCTCCTCCATTCCCATCCCCTCTCCTCTCCTCCCATCTCCCATCCCCTCTCCTCCCATCCCCTCCCCTCCATCCCATCCTATCCCCTCTCCTCCCATCCCATCCCTCTCCTCCCATCCCATCCCCTCTCCTCTCCCATCTCCCATCTCCCTCTCCCATCCCATCCCCATCCCCTCTCCTCCATTCCCATCCCTCTCCTCCCTCCCATCCCATCCCCTCCCCTCCTCCTCCCATCCCCTCTCCCCTCCCTCCCATCCCTCTCCTCCCATCCCCTCTCCTCCCATCCCCTCTCCTCCCATCCCATCCCATCCCCCTCTCCTCCCATCCCCTCTCCTCCCATCCCATCCCCCCCTCTCCCCTCTCCTCCCATCCCCTCTCCCTCCCATCCCCTCTCCCCTCCCATCCCCTCTCCTCTCATCCCATCCCCTCTCCTCCCTCTCATCCCATCCCCTCTCCCATCCCATCCCCTCCCTCCCTCTCTCCTCCCTCCCCCTCTCCCTCTCCTCCCATCCCCTCCTCTCTCCCATCCCCTCATCCCATCCCATCCCCTCTCCTCCCATCCCATCCCATCCCCTCTCCTCCCCATCTCCCATCTCCTCCCATCCCATCCCCCTCCTCTCCTCCCATCATATCCCCTCTCCTCCCATCCCATCCCCTCCCCTCTCCTCCCATCCCCTCTCCTCCCCTCCCATCTCCTCCTCCTCCCATCCCCTCTCATCCCATCCCCTCTCCTCTCCTCTCATCCCCTCTCATCCCATCCCCTCTCCTCTCATCCCATCCCCTCTCATCCCATCCCCTCTCCTCTCCTCTCCTCCCATCCCCTCTCCTCCCATCCCCTCCCCTCCCATCCCCTCTCCTCCCATCATATCCCCTCTCCTCCCATCCCATCCCCTCCCCTCTCCTCCCATCCCCTCTCCTCCCATCCCATCCCCTCTCCTCTCCTCCCATCCCCTCTCATCCCATCCCCTCTCCTCTCCTCTCATCCCCTCTCATCCCATCCCCTCTCCTCTCATCCCCTCTCCTCTTATCCTTTCTCCTCTCATCCTTTCTCCTCTCATCCTCTTAACCTCTCTCCTCTTTCCTTGCCTCCTCTCTACTTTCCTCCTCTCTCCTTACCTCATCGCCCTTGTCTCCTTTCTCCTTGCCTCCATTCTAAACTAATTGTATTGGAGAAGAAGGTCCATGGTCTTGAGGAGAGAGGATGAGAGTAATTGAAAAAGGATGAATTGAGACAGAGCATCCGGAGTGCGTCCCAAATGGCCCTGGACAAAAGTGGTGGACTATGTAGGGAACAGGGTGCTAATTGGGACCCATTCCAAGCGACGGTGGGCACATGAAAGCAGAGAAAAACACAAAGCATTTTGGAAGGAGAGCAGGGCTGCTTTTGACACAGGCTTTGATGCTGTAACATAAAAGAGGTGTGTGTTAGTGTGTGTGTTAGTGTGTGTGTTAGTGTGTGTGTTAGTGTGTGTGTTAGTGTGTGTGTAAATGTGTGTGTTAGTGTGTGTGTTAGTGTGTGTGTTAGTGTGTGTGTAAATGTGTGTGTTAGTGTGTGTGTTAGTGTGTGTGTTAGTGTGTGTGTTAGTGTGTGTGTAAATGTGTGTGTTCGTGTGTTTGAGATCCATTATGTACACAGGGAACTAATCAATCCACCTATCCGACAGTACTTCACTTACCCTACAGTATTACAGTAAACACTACCCTACAGTACTACAGTAAACAACACTACCCTACAGTATTACAGTAAACAACACTAGCCTACAGTATTACAGTAAACAACACTAGCCTACAGTATTACAGTAAACAACACTACCCTACAGTATTACAGTAAACAACACTAACCTACAGTATTACAGTAAACACTACCCTACAGTACTACAGTAAACACTACCCCACAGTATTACAGTAAACAACAATACCCTACAGTATTACAGTAAACAACACTACCCTACAGTATTACAGTAAACACTACCCTACAGTACTACAGTAAACAACACTACATTACAGTAAACAACTCTACCCTACAGTACTACAGTAAACAACACTACCCTACAGTATTACAGTAAACAGCACTACATTACAGTAAACAACTCTACCCTACAGTACTACAGTAAACAACATTACCCTACAGTATTACAGTAAACAACACTACCCTACAGTATTATAGTAAACACTACCCTACAGTACTACAGTAAACAACACTACCCTACAGTAGTATTACAGTAAACGACACTACCCTACAGTATTACAGTAAACAGCACTACATTACAGTAAACAACTCTACCCTACAGTACTACAGTAAACAACATTACCCTACAGTGTACTGCAGTAAACAATACTACATACTGTAGTTAGTTGTTATGATGATAAATGCTGACGTTTTGGATTCATTTTGTGTACCATCTCTGGTAACAGTTGGATGGTTATAGCTGCACATCACCATGGGGCTGTAGCCAGGCCTGAAGCCTGAGACTCTGTGTAGATGGAGCCTCTAATAGCTAGCTGAACATCCCTCCAGCTGTAATGAGCCATTCTAAATAGTTATTCTGAGTTATCAAACTCCGCAGCCAGGCTATCTCAGGTGCAGAGACAGAGAACAGGCCTACTGACTGTGTACTCACTCAGATGAGATGTGACATTTGTCTGCATTCCAAATGACAACCTATTCATCTATATTAGTGCATTACTTTTGACCAGGGACCGTAGGGAATAAGGTGCCATTTGGAACACAGGCATGGTGCAATGCTCTAATCTCAGGCCTCACACTAACATTCATAGATTGTGATAATAACAGTATCAGCATTCTGTCCTGAGGCAGACTGGTGCAATGCTCTAATCTCAGGCCTCACACTAACATTCATAGATTGTGATAATAACAGTATCAGCATTCTGTCCTGAGGCAGACTGGTGCAATGCTCTAATCTCAGGCCTCACACTAACATTCATAGATTGTGATAATAACAGTATCAGCATTCTGTCCTGAGGCAGACTGGTGCAATGCTCTAATCTCAGGCGTCACACTAACATTCATAGATTGTGATAATAACAGTATCAGCATTCTGTCCTGAGGAAGACTGGTGCAATGCTCTAATCTCAGGCCTCACACTAACATTCATAGATTGTGATAATAATAGTATCAGCATTCTGTCCTGAGGCAGACTGGTGCAACGAATCAAATCTCCAGCAGCTGGTCACACTAACATTCATAGATTGCAGATAATAACAGTATCACATTCTGTCCTGAGGCAGACTGGTGCGATGAATCCAATTCTGTCCTGAGGCAGACTGGTGCACTATCCACATTCTAGTTGGGATAATAACAGTATCAGCATTCTGTCCTGAGGCAGACTGGTCAGGCACAATCAACATTCTGTCCTGTGATAATAACAGAATCACATTCTGTCCTGAGGCAGACTGGTGCAACGAATCAACATTCTGTCCTGAGGCAGACTGGTGCAACGAATCCACATTCTGTCCTGAGGCAGACTGGTGCAACGAATCAACATTCTGTCCTGAGGCAGACTGGTGCAACGAATCAACATTCTGTCCTGAGGCAGACTGGTGCAACGAATCAACATTCTGTCCTGAGGCAGACTGGTGCAATGAATCCACATTCTGTCCTGAGGCAGACTGGTGCAACGAATCCACATTCTGTCCTGAGGCAGACTGGTGCAATGAATCCACATTCTGTCCTGAGGCAGACTGGTGCAACGAATCAACATTCTGTCCTGAGGCAGACTGGTGCAATGAATCAACATTCTGTCCTGAGGCAGACTGGTGCAACGAATCAGCATTCTGTCCTGAGGCAGACTGGTGCAACGAATCAACATTCTGTCCTGAGGCAGACTGGTGCAACGAATCAACATTCTGTCCTGAGGCAGACTGGTGCAATGAATCACATTCTGTCCTGAGGCAGACTGGTGCAACGAATCAACATTCTGTCCTGAGGCAGACTGGTGCAATGAATCAACATTCTGTCCTGAGGCAGACTGGTGCAACGAATCAACATTCTGTCCTGAGGCAGACTGGTGCAACGAATCAACATTCTGTCCTGAGGCAGACTGGTGCAAGAATCAACATTCTGTCCTGAGGCAGACTGGTGCAACGAATCAACATTCTGTCCTGAGGCAGACTGGTGCAAGAATCAACATTCTGTCCTGAGGCAGACTGGTGCAACAAATCAACATTCTGTCCTGAGGCAGACTGGTGCAAGAATCAACATTCTGTCCTGAGGCAGACTGGTGCAATGAATCAACATTCTGTCCTGAGGCAGACTGGTGCAACGAACCAAAACAGCATTCTGTCCTGAGGCAGACTGGTGAGATGTAATCCACATTCTGTCCTGAGGCAGACTGGTGCACAATCAACATTCTGTCTTGAGGCAGACTGGTGCAACGAATCAACATTCTGTCCTGAGGCAGACTGGTGCAACAAATCAACATTCTGTCCTGATGCAGACTGGTGCAACGAATCAACATTCTGTCCTGAGGCAGACTGGTGCAAGAATCAACATTCTGTCCTGAGGCAGACTGGTGCAACAAATCAACATTCTGTCCTGAGGCAGACTGGTGCAAGAATCAACATTCTGTCCTGAGGCAGACTGGTGCAACGAATCAACATTCTGTCCTGAGGCAGACTAGTGCAACGAACCAAAACAGCAGATTTCTTTTCATCTATTATCTTTTTATTGTGAGCAGCTGTGGGAGAGATAAAGAGTAATGGGGAGATAGATAGAAAAACAGAGCCCACAGAGCCCCAGGACAGATGCACAATTACACCCAACCAAATCTTGAGAAAACAAAAAAGATAATTACTTGACACATTGGAAAGAATTAACAGAAAAACAGTGCAAACTAGAATGCTATTTGTCCCTAAACAGAGATTACACAGTGGCAGAATACCTGACCACTGTGACTGACCCAAAGCTTTGACTATGTACAGACTCAGTGAGCATAGCCTTGCTATTGAGAAAGGCCGCCGAAGGCAGACCTGGCTCTCAAGAGAAGACAGGCTATGTGCACACCGCCTGCACTTCCTAACCTCCTGCCCAATGTATGACCATGATAGAGACACATATTTCTCTCAGATTACACCGATCCTTAAAGAATTTGAAAATAAAGTGAGAGAGAGAGAGACAGAGAGAGAGATAGAGAGAGAGAGAGAGAGAGAGAGAGAGAGAGGCAAGAGAGAGATAGAGAGAGAGCAAGAGAGAGAGATAGAGAGAGAGAGAGAGAACAAGATAGAGAGAGTGTTTGTTTATTTCACTTCATATATTCACTTTATATATTATCTACCTCACTTGCTTTGGACATGTTAACACATGTTTCCCATGCCAATAAAGCCCCTTGAATTGAATTGAGAGCTGGAGACTGCTGAGTACTGATCAGCTGGCATACTGTACTACTGCTGAGTAGATCAGCTGGCATACTGTACTACTGCTGAGTACTGATCATCTGGCAGACTGTACTACTGAGTACTGATCAGAGAGAGACAGACTGCTGAGTACTGATCAGCTGGCATAGACTACTGCTGAGTACTGATCAGCTGGCATAACTACTGCTGAGTACTGATCAGAGCAAGATAGAGTAATAGATAAAGAGAGTACTGATCAGCTGGCATAGTACTACTGCTGAGTACTGATCAGCTGGCATAGACTACTGCTGAGTACTGATCAGCTGGCATAGTACTACTGCTGAGTACTGATCAGCTGGAGACTGTACTACTGCTGAGACTGATCAGCTGAGCATAAATGTTGAGACATCAGAGATACTGGACTACTGCTGAGTATGACAGAGGCATACTGTGAAATGTGTACCAAAGAGATATAGTTGAGTACTGATCACTGGCATAATATAGTATATATAGAGACTATGAGAGTTCTTGTTGACTAGCTGAGTACTGATCAGCTGGCATACAACTACTGCTGAGTACTGATCAGCTGGCATACTGTACTACTGCTGAGTACTGATCAGCTGGCATACTGTACTACTGCTGAGTACTGATCAGCTGGCATACTGTACTACTGCTGAGTACTGATCAGCTGGCATACTGTACTACTGCTGAGTACTGATCAGCTGGCATACTGTACTACTGCTGAGTACTGATCAGCTGGCATACTGTACTACTGCTGAGTACTGATCAGCTGGCATACTGTACTACTGCTGAGTACTGATCAGCTGGCATACTGTACTACTGCTGAGTACTGATCAGCTGGCATACTGTACTACTGCTGAGTACTGATCAGCTGGCATACTGCACTACTGCTGAGTACTGATCAGCTGGCATACTGCACTACTGCTGAGTACTGATCAGCTGGCATACTGCACTACTGCTGAGTACTGATCAGCTGGCATACTGCACTACTGCTGAGTACTGATCAGCTGGCATACTGTACTACTGCTGAGTACTGATCAGCTGGCATACTGTACTACTGCTGAGTACTGATCAGCTGGCATACTGCACTACTGCTGAGTACTGATCAGCTGGCATACTGTACTGATACTACTGTACTACTGCTGAGTACTGATCAGCTGGCATACTGTACTACTGCTGAGTAGATCAGCTGGCATACATTCCCATCCCTGGCTGAGTACTGATCAGCTGGCATACTGCACTACTGCTGAGTACTGATCAGCTGGCATACACTACTGCTGACATGATCAGCTGGCATATGTACTACTGCTGAGTACTGATCAGCTGGCATACTGTACTACTGCTGAGTACTGATCAGCTGGCATACACTACTGCTGAGTACCGATCAGCTGGCATCCCTGAGTACCTCAGCTGGTCCTGCTGAGTACTGATCAGCTGGCATCTCACATTCCCATCTGATCAGCTGGTACCTGGCTGGTCCTGATCAGCTGGCATACAGACTACTGCTGAGTATCTCACTGCTGAGTACATCAGCTGGCACTTCCTGAGTACTGATCAGCTGGCATACTGCACTACTGCTGAGTACTGATCAGCTGGCATACATCTGCTGAGTACTGATCAGCTGGCATACTGCACCCTGAGTACTGATCAGCTGGCATGGCACTACTGCTGAGTACTGATCAGCTGGCATACTGCACTACTGCTGAGTAGTACCCATCTGCTGGTACTGATACCTGGCTGAGTACTGATCAGCTGGCATACAGACTACTGCTGATCTCACACTGCTGAGTACTGATCAGCTGGCATACTGTACCTATTCCTGGTACTGATCAGCTGGCATACTGTACTACTGCTGAGTACTGATCAGCTGGCATAACTACTCTCACATTCCCATCCCTGGTACCTGGCTGGTCCTGTAGGACAGAACATCTCACATTCCCATTCCTGGTACCTGGCTGGTCCTGTAGGACAGAACATCTCACATTCCCATTCCTGGTACCTGGCTGGTCCTGTAGGACAGAACATCTCACATTCCCATCCCTGGTACCTGGCTGGTCCTGTAGGACAGAACATCTCACATTCCCATCCCTGGTACCTGGCTGGTCCTGTAGGACAGAACATCTCACATTCCCATCCCTGGTACCTGGCTGGTCCTGTAGGACAGAACATCTCACATTCCCATCCCTGGTACCTGGCTGGTCCTGTAGGACAGAACATCTCACATTCCCATCCCTGGTACCTGGCTGGTCCTGTAGGACAGAACATCTCACATTCCCATCCCTGGTACCTGGCTGGTCCTGTAGGACAGAACATCTCACATTCCCATCCCTGGTACCTGGCTGGTCCTGTAGGACAGAACATCTCACATTCCCATCCCTGGTACCTGGCTGGTCCTGTAGGACAGAACATCTCACATTCCCATCCCTGGTACCTGGCTGGTCCTGTAGGACAGAACATCTCACATTCCCATCCCTGGTACCTGGCTGGTCCTGTAGGACAGAACATCTCACATTCCCATCCCTGGTACCTGGCTGGTCCTGTAGGACAGAACATCTCACATTCCCATCCCTGGTACCTGGCTGGTCCTGTAGGACAGAACATCTCACATTCCCATCCCTGGTACCTGGCTGGTCCTGTAGGACAGAACATCTCACATTCCCATCCCTGGTACCTGGCTGGTCCTGTAGGACAGAACATCTCACATTCCCATCCCTGGTACCTGGCTGGTCCTGTAGGACAGAACATCTCACATTCCCATCCCTGGTACCTGGCTGGTCCTGTAGGACAGAACATCTCACATTCCCATCCCTGGTACCTGGCTGGTCCTGTAGGACAGAACATCTCACATTCCCCCTCCAGGGAGAGAGGAGAAGGATCAGATGACATCAACAGTGGTTAGCGTTTAAGCACTTAGAGATGCAGAAAAAAAAGGCAATGCTACAAACTCAACAGTCTGAAATGAAATGCATTTCTCTCCGATTCAGCTCCAGTTCCCTCTTATCCTCCTGAGAGGTAATGGCAACTCAGTGAGGCCAGCCAACCAGCGGTCCTGGGATCAAATAGTATTTGATACATTTTAAATACTTTATTGGTGATTGATTAGGCTTGCCTGGGTTAATGGACCGATAGAAAAGTTTCAAAAGTATAAACCCCGTCCAAATGGCACTCCAGGCAGGCTAAAGAAAACGTTCACATTTTTTTTTAAATATTTCAAATAGTATTTGAACCCAGGTCTGCCAGCCAGCTCAGCTCTCTTCCCTCCCACTCTGGCTCTGCTGATGGCCTCAGCACTTCAGTCTATCACTGCTGAAATAAATCCTACTTCACCGCAGCACTGGGACTACACTTCAGAGCAGGTTAGAGCAGGCTGGGACTGAGAGGGAGAAGACGGGAGGGGGAGAGGAGAGAGGGGAGGGGATAAAAAGATAGGGAGAGTTGGGGGAGGGGGGGAGGAGGAGTAGAGGGGTGGGAAAAGGAGGGAAACAGAAGAGAGGATTAGAGAAGAGGGAAAGGAAAGGGAGAAGAACAGTAGATGAGAGGAAAGCAGATTTGTGGAGGATCTGTAGGAGGTATGTGTCAAGATACTCCAATCTGTCCCAGGGCCAACCAGCTCCACATGGGAGTGGTACTCCACAGTCATCTGACCCTCCTGTGTCCTGCCATAGCAGCCTGCCACTCCACAGTCATCTGACCCTCCTGTGTCCTGCCATAGCAGCCTGCCACTACACAGTCATCTGACCCTCCTGTGTCCTGCCATAGCAGCCTGCCACTACACAGTCATCTGACCCTCCTGTGTCCTGCCATAGCAGCCTGCCACTACACAGTCAGCTGATCCTCCTGTGTCCTGCCACTATACAGGCATCTGACCCTCCTGTACCCTGCCACTCTACAGTCAGCTCATCCTCCTGTGTCCTGCCATAGCAGCCTGCCACTCTACAGTCAGCTGATCCTCCTGTGTCCTGCCACTCTACAGTCAGCTCATCCTCCTGTGTCCTGCCATAGCAGCCTGCCACTCTACAGTCAGCTGATCCTCCTGTGTCCTGCCACTCTACAGTCAGCTCATCCTCCTGTGTCCTGCCATAGCAGCCTGCCACTCTACAGTCAGCTCATCCTCCTGTGTCCTGCCATAGCAGCCTGCCACTCTACAGTCAGCTGATCCTCCTGTGTCCTGCCACTCTACAGTCAGCTCATCCTCCTGTGTCCTGCCATAGCAGCCTGCCACTCTACAGTCAGCTGATCCTCCTGTGTCCTGCCACTCTACAGTCAGCTGATCCTCCTGTGTCCTGCCATAGCAGCCTGCCACTCTACAGTCAGCTGATCCTCCTGTGTCCTGCCATAGCAGCCTGCCACTCCACAGTCAGCTGATCCTCCTGTGTCCTGCCACTATACAGTCAGCTGATCCTCCTGTACCCTGCCACTCTACAGTCAGCTGATCCTCCTATGTCCTGCCACTATACAGTCAGCTGATCCTCCTGTGTCCTGCCACTATACAGTCAGCTGATCCTCCTGTACCCTGCCATAGCAGCCTGCCACTCTACAGTCAGCTGATCCTCCTGTGTCCTGACACTCTACAGTCAGCTGATCCTCCTGTGTCCTGCCACTCTACAGTCAGCTGATCCTCCTGTGTCCTGCCATAGCAGCCTGCCACTCCACAGTCAGCTGATCCTCCTGTGTCCTGCCACTCCACAGTCAGCTGATCCTCCTGTACCCTGCCATACCACCCTGCCACTCCACAGTCAGCTGATCCTCCTGTGTCCTGCCACTCCACAGTCAGCTGATCCTCCTGTGTCCTGCCACGGCAGCCTGTCATTATCTGCTCGGCCTATACCTGCTGTCATCTACTCTGCTCTATACTTCAGCAATTATCCTATTCCCTCCTCTTCCCTCCTCTCCTCTCTACACTGTCAACCACTCCTCTCACTCAAGGTATTATAGTGTATAAACCATGGAGACAAAATGGAACAGCTGATGGTTCCTAATGGCATATTATCTTCACTTCACTAAAGTACTGTATAGTAGCTGCATGACAGCATACAAAAGCCAAAAGTTTGATGTTACTAAAATACTGCAGTTATATAAATGGGATAGAGAGCAAACCACAAAAATAGAGTGTTATGTAAAGTAGTCCAACCCTATGTCTTCTTACAGTATTATCAAGTAGTCCAACCCTATGTCTTCTTACTGTATTATGAAATAGTCCAACCCTATCTCTTCTTACTGTATTATATAGTAGTCCAACCCTATCTCTTCTTACTGTATTATAAAGTAGTCCAACCCTATCTCTTCTTACTGTATTATAAAGTAGTCCAATCCTATCTCTCATTACTGTATTATAAAATAGTCCAACCCTATCTCTTCTTACTGTATTATAAAGTAGTCCAAACCTATCTCTTCTTACTGTATTATAAAGTAGTCCAACCCTATCTCTTCTTACTGTATTATAAAGTAGTCCAACCCTATCTCTTCTTACTGTAGGTTACATTATTATAAAGTAGTCCAACCCTATCTCTTCTTACTGTATTATAAAGTAGTCCAAACCTATCTCTTCTTACTGTATTATGAAGTAGTCCAATCCTATCTCTTCTTACTGTATTAGAAAGTAGTCCAACCCTATCTCTTCTTACTGTATTATAAAATAGTCCAACCCTATCTCTTCTTACTGTATTATAAAGTATTCCAATCCTATCTCTTCTTACTGTAGCGTACTGTATTATAAAGTAGTCCAACCCTATCTCTTCTTACTGTAGGGTACTGTATTATAAAGTAGTCCAATCCTATCTCTTCTTACTGTAGGTTACTGTATTATAAAGTAGTCCAATCCTATCTCTTCTTACTGTAGGTTACTGTATTATAAAGTAGTCCAATCCTATCTCTTCTTACTGTATTATAAAGTAGTCCAATCCTATCTCGTCTTACTGTATTATGAAGTAGTCCAATCCTATATCTTCTTACTGTAGGTTACTGTATTATAAAGTAGTCCAACCCTATCTCTTCTTACTGTATTATAAAGTAGTCCAATCCTATCTCTTCTTACTGTATTATACAGTAGTCCAACCCTATCTCTTCTTACTGTAGGTTACATTATTATAAAGTAGTCCAACCCTATCTCTTCTTACTGTATTATAAAGTAGTCCAACCCTATCTCTTCTTACTGTATTATAAAGTATTCCAATCCTCTCTTCTTACTGTAGCGTACTGTATTATAAAGTAGTCCAACCCTATCTCTTCTTACTGTAGGGTACTGTATTATAAAGTAGTCCAATCCTATCTCTCCTTACTGTAGGTTACTGTATTATAAAGTAGTCCAATCCTATCTCTTCTTACTGTAGGTTACTGTATTATAAAGTAGTCCAATCCTATCTCTTCTTACTGTATTATAAAGTAGTCCAATACTATCTCTTCTTACTGTATTATAAAGTAGTCCAATCCTATATCTTCTTACTGTAGGTTACTGTATGATAAAGGAGTCCAATCCTATCTCTTCTTACTGTATTATAAAGTAGTCCAATCCTATCTCTTCTTACTGTATTATAAAGTAGTCCAACCCTATCTCTTCTTACTGTATTATCAAGTAGTCCAACCCTATCTCTTCTTACTGTATTATAAAGTAGTCCAACCCTATCTCTTCTTACTGTATTATAAAGTAGTCCAACCCTATCTCTTCTTACTGTATTATAAAGTAGTCCAACCCTATCTCTTCTTACTGTAGGTTACATTATTATAAAGTAGTCCAACCCTATCTCTTCTTACTGTATTATAAAGTAGTCCAATCCTATCTCTTCTTACTGTATTAGAAAGTAGTCCAACCCTATCTCTTCTTACTGTATTATAAAATAGTCCAACCCTATCTCTTCTTACTGTATTATACAGTAGTCCAACCCTATCTCTTCTTACTGTATTATAAAGTATTCCAATCCTATCTCTTCTTACTGTAGCGTACTGTATTATAAAGTAGTCCAACCCTATCTCTTCTTACTGTATTATACAGTAGTCCAACCCTATCTCTTCTTACTGTAGGTTACATTATTATAAAGTAGTCCAACCCTATCTCTTCTTACTGTATTATAAAGTAGTCCAATCCTATCTCTTCTTACTGTATTAGAAAGTAGTCCAACCCTATCTCTTCTTACTGTATTATAAAATAGTCCAACCCTATCTCTTCTTACTGTATTATACAGTAGTCCAACCCTATCTCTTCTTACTGTATTATAAAGTAGTCCAACCCTATCTCTTCTTACTGTAGGGTACTGTATTATAAAGTAGTCCAATCCTATCTCTTCTTACTGTAGGCTACTGTATTATAAAGTAGTCCAATCCTATCTCTTCTTACTGTAGGTTACTGTATTATAAAGTAGTCCAATCCTATCTCTTCTTACTGTATTATAAAGTAGTCCAATCCTATCTCTTCTTACTGTAGGTTACTGTATTATAAAGTAGTCCAATCCTATCTCTTCTTACTGTATTATAAAGTAGTCCAATCCTATCTCTTCTTACTGTGTTATAAAGTAGTCCAATCCTATATCTTCTTACTGTAGGTTACTGTATGATAAAGTAGTCCAATCCTATCTCTTCTTACTGTATTATAAAGTAGTCCAATCCTATCTCTTCTTACTGTATTATAAAGTAGTCCAACCCTATCTCTTCTTACTGTATTATCAAGTAGTCCAACCCTATCTCTTCTTACTGTATTATAAAGTAGTCCAACCCTATCTCTTCTTACTGTATTATAAAGTAGTCCAACCCTATCTCTTCTTACTGTATTATAAAGTAGTCCAACCCTATCTCTTCTTACTGTAGGTTACATTATTATAAAGTAGTCCAACCCTATCTCTTCTTACTGTATTATAAAGTAGTCCAATCCTATCTCTTCTTACTGTATTAGAAAGTAGTCCAACCCTATCTCTTCTTACTGTATTATAAAATAGTCCAACCCTATCTCTTCTTACTGTATTATACAGTAGTCCAACCCTATCTCTTCTTACTGTATTATAAAGTATTCCAATCCTATCTCTTCTTACTGTAGCGTACTGTATTATAAAGTAGTCCAACCCTATCTCTTCTTACTGTATTATACAGTAGTCCAACCCTATCTCTTCTTACTGTAGGTTACATTATTATAAAGTAGTCCAAACCTATCTCTTCTTACTGTATTATAAAGTAGTCCAATCCTATCTCTTCTTACTGTATTAGAAAGTAGTCCAACCCTATCTCTTCTTACTGTATTATAAAATAGTCCAACCCTATCTCTTCTTACTGTATTATACAGTAGTCCAACCCTATCTCTTCTTACTGTATTATAAAGTAGTCCAACCCTATCTCTTCTTACTGTAGGGTACTGTATTATAAAGTAGTCCAATCCTATCTCTTCTTACTGTAGGCTACTGTATTATAAAGTAGTCCAATCCTATCTCTTCTTACTGTAGGTTACTGTATTATAAAGTAGTCCAATCCTATCTCTTCTTACTGTATTATAAAGTAGTCCAATCCTATCTCTTCTTACTGTATTATAAAGTAGTCCAATCCTATATCTTCTTACTGTAGGTTACTGTATTATAAAGTAGTCCAACCCTATCTCTTCTTACTGTATTATAAAGTAGTCCAACCCTATCTCTTCTTACTGTATTATACAGTAGTCCAACCCTATCTCTTCTTACTGTAGGTTACATTATTATAAAGTAGTCCAACCCTATCTCTTCTTACTGTATTATAAAGTAGTCCAACCCTATCTCTTCTTACTGTATTATAAAGTATTCCAATCCTATCTCTTCTTACTGTAGCGTACTGTATTATAAAGTAGTCCAACCCTATCTCTTCTTACTGTAGGGTACTGTATTATAAAGTAGTCCAATCCTATCTCTCCTTACTGTAGGTTACTGTATTATAAAGTAGTCCAATCCTATCTCTTCTTACTGTAGGTTACTGTATTATAAAGTAGTCCAATCCTATCTCTTCTTACTGTATTATAAAGTAGTCCAATCCTATCTCTTCTTACTGTATTATAAAGTAGTCCAATCCTATATCTTCTTACTGTAGGTTACTGTATTATAAAGTATTCCAATCCTATCTCTTCTTACTGTATTATAAAGTATTCCAATCCTATCTCTTCTTACTGTAGGTTACTGTATTATAAAGTAGTCCAATCCTATCTCTTCTTACTGTATTATAAAGTAGTCCAATCCTATCTCTTCTTATTGTATTATAAAGTAGTCCAATCCTATATCTTCTTACTGTAGATTACTGTATTATAAAGTAGTCCAATCCTATCTCTTCTTACTGTATTATAAAGTAGTCCAATCCTATCTCTTCTTACTGTATTATAAAGTAGTCCAATCCTATCTCTTCTTACTGTATTATAAAGTAGTCCAACCCTATCTCTTCTTACTGTATTATCAAGTAGTCCAACCCTATCTCTTCTTACTGTATTATAAAGTAGTCCAACCCTATCTCTTCTTACTGTATTATAAAGTAGTCCAACCCTATCTCTTCTTACTGTATTATAAAGTAGTCCAACCCTATCTCTTCTTACTGTAGGTTACATTATTATAAAGTAGTCCAACCCTATCTCTTCTTACTGTATTATAAAGTAGTCCAATCCTATCTCTTCTTACTGTATTAGAAAGTAGTCCAACCCTATCTCTTCTTACTGTATTATAAAATAGTCCAACCCTATCTCTTCTTACTGTATTATACAGTAGTCCAACCCTATCTCTTCTTACTGTATTATAAAGTATTCCAATCCTATCTCTTCTTACTGTAGCGTACTGTATTATAAAGTAGTCCAACCCTATCTCTTCTTACTGTAGGGTACTGTATTATAAAGTAGTCCAATCCTATCTCTTCTTACTGTAGGTTACTGTATTATAAAGTAGTCCAATCCTATCTCTTCTTACTGTAGGTTACTGTATTATAAAGTAGTCCAATCCTATCTCTTCTTACTGTATTATAAAGTAGTCCAGTCCTATCTCTTCTTACTGTATTATAAAGTAGTCCAATCCTATATCTTTTTACTGTAGGGTACTGTATTATAAAGTAGTCCAATCCTATCTCTTCTTACTGTAGGTTACTGTATTATAATGTAGTCCAATCCTATCTCTTTTTACTGTATTATAAAGTAGTCCAACCCTATCTCTTCTTACTGTAGGTTACTGTATTATAAAGTAGTCCAAATCCAATCTCTTCTTACTGTAGGTTACTGTATTATACAGTAGTCCAACCCTATCTCTTCTTACTGTATTATAAAGTAGTCCAACCCTATCTCTTCTTACTGTATTATAAAGTAGTCCAACCCTATCTCTTCTTACTGTATTATAAAGTAGTCCAACCCTATCTCTTCTTACTGTACGTTACTGTATTATAAAGTAGACCAATCCAATCTCTTCAAACTGTAGGTTACTGTATTATAAAGTAGTCCAATCCTATCTCTTCTTACTGTAGGTTACTGTATTATAAAGTAGTCCAATCCTATCTCTTCTTACTGTAGGTTACTGTATTATAAAGTAGTCCAATCCTATCTCTTCTTACTGTAGGTTACTGTATTATAAAGTAGTCCAACCCTATCTCTTCTTACTGTAGGTTACTGTATTATAAAGTAGTCCAATCCTATCTCTTCTTACTGTAGGTGGACTGTATTTCTGTTCCGATGCTTCTTTCAACCTCATGTACAGTAGTGACTTGTGGATAACAATTGTTTTCTGTCTGAGACCTCTGTAAATATGTAGCTGTATTTATATTCTGGTGTATTTCTCAAACAAACTCAAAGAGAGAATCTCAATTGCATACTCTTCAGGTCCTTTCTCCTTGCCTCTTTCTCAATACCTCCTTCCATCTCCTCTCCTCACATCCCGTCCCCTCTCCTCTCATCCCCTCTCCTCCCGTCCCCTCTCCTCTCATCCCCTCTCCTCTCCTTCCGTCCCCTCTCCTCCCATCCCCTCTCCTCTCCTCCCATCCCCTCTCCTCCCATCCTATCCCCTCTCCTCTCCTCCCATCCCATCCCCTCTCCTCCCATCCCCTCTCCTCCCATCCTATCCCCTCTCCTCCCATCCCCTCTCCTCTCATCCCATCCCCTCTCCTCTCATCCCATCCCCTCTCAACCCCTCTCCTCCCCCTCTGACCTTCTTCTCCAATGGGTTTTTGAGAAGGAGGTGAGGAGAGAGAGGACGCGAGGAGTACGCCATTGAGATTCTCCCATAGGGTACTGAGACCTACTGCATTCCCCTAGATAACACTTTGGGGACCATAAATACACCACGTGGCCTGTGGAGTAGTGGTCTGTGAGTGGTGCTGCAGATATACAGAATCGTATTTCATTCTAGTGTATTTTTACCAGACTGTGTGTCGTAGTGGTTTGATGCTTGAAAATGAAAGAGAGCTGCACACTCTAGGAGCTCAGATGCAAAAATGTAATACGCAAATCCTGATGAAGACAGCTTGGCTGTCGAAACGTTTTTTGCATCTGAGCTCCTAGAGTGTGCGGCTCTCTCTTTTATTTTCAAGTTGTCTACTCCGCTAGCCAGCACCTCGTCTTAATAGGTGTGCGTTTCTTTTTCTTCTAGATCGTAGTGGTTTGATGCAACATAAAGCTGTGGCTGGTGTACGAGTGGTGTACGGGGTGGTGGTGTTTTGTTACTCTGTGATTAAGTCGGCCGGTGTTGATGGTAAAACTGCGTGGTTTATGGGTAATGTAGAGTGGCAGGCAGTGCTTTATGATGAGGGAGGACGATTATTTTTTAATGAGCACGGCCTTATTTTTATTACAGCACATTAGGTTACTGTCATTCATTTTCCATTCATCCAGTTCAATGTAACAGTGATAGGTTTAGGCTACTGTCATTCATATTCACCCAGTTCAATGTAACAGTGATAGGTTTAGGATACTGTCATTCATATTCACCCAGTTCAATGTAACAGCAATAGGTGTAGGATACTGTCATTCATATTCACCCAGTTTAATGTAACAGTGATAGGTTTAGGATACTGTCATTCATATTCACCCAGTTCAATGTAACAGTGATAGGTTTAGGTTACTGTCATTCATATTCACCCAGTTCAATGTAACAGTGATAGGTTTAGGTTACTGTCATTCATATTCACCCAGTTCAATGTAACAGTGATAGGTTTAGGTTACTGTCATTCATATTCACCCAGTTCAATGTAGGTTTAGGCTAGTCATTCATATTCAAGTTCAATGTAACAGTGATAGGTTTAGGTTACTGTCATTCATATTCACCCAGTTCAATGTAACAGTGATAGGTTTAGGTACTGTCATTCATATTCACCCAGGTCAATGTAACAGTGATAGGTTTAGGTTACTGTCATTCATATTCACCCAGTTCAATGTAACAGTGATAGGTTTAGGTTACTGTCATTCATATTCACCCAGTTCAATGTAACAGTGATAGGTTTAGGTTACTGTCATTCATATTCACCCAGTTCAATGTAACAGTGATAGGTTTAGGCTACTGTCATTCATATTCACCCAGTTCAATGTAACAGTGATAGGTTTAGGATACTGTCATTCATATTCACCCAGTTCAATGTAACAGTGATAGGTTTAGGATACTGTCATTCATATTCACCCAGTTCAATGTAACAGTGATAGGTTTAGGATATTCATTCATATTCACCCAGTTCAATGTAACAGTGATAGGTTTAGGATACTGTCATTCATATTCACCCAGTTCAATGTAACAGTGATGGGTTTAGGTTACTGTCATTCATATTCCAGTTCAATGTAACAGTGATAGGTTTAGGTTACTGTCATTCATATTCACCCAGTTCAATGTAACAGTGATAGGTTTAGGATACTGTCATTCATATTCATCCAGTTCAATGTAACAGTGATAGGTTTAGGTTACTGTCATTCATATTCACCCAGTTCAATGTAACCAGTGTCATTCATATTCACCCAGTTCAATGTAACAGTGATAGGTTTAGGCTACTGTCATTCATATTCATCCAGTTCAATGTAACAGTGATAGGTTTAGGTTACTGTCATTCATATTCACCCAGTTCAATGTAACAGTGATAGGTTTAGGCTACTGTCATTCATTCACCCAGTTCAATGTAACAGTGATAGGTTTAGGCTACTGTCATTCATATTCATCCAGTTCAATGTAACAGTGATAGGTTTAGGTTACTGTCATTCATAACCAGTTCAATGTAACAGTGATAGGAGGCTACTGTCATTCATATTCATCCAGTTCAATGTAACAGTGATAGGTTTAGGATACTGTCATTCATATTCATCCAGTTCAATGTAACAGTGATAGGTTTAGGTTACTGTCATTCATATTCATCCAGTTCAATGTAACAGTGATAGGTTTAGGCTACTGTCATTCATATTCATCCAGTTCAATGTAACAGTGAAGGTTTGAAGGTTACTGTCATTCATATTCATCCAGTTCAATGTAACAGTGATAGGTTTAGGTTACTGTCATTCATAACCAGTTCAATCAGTGATAGGTTTAGGCTACTGTCATTCTGGTTCAATGTAACAGTGATGAATGAACCAGTTCAATGTAACTAGGTTTAAGGTTACTGTCATTCATAAACCAGTTCAATGTCATGTTTAGGCTACTGTCATTCATATTCACCAGTTCAATGTAACAGTGATAGGTTTAGGTTACTGTCATTCATATTCACCCAGTTCAATGTATCAGTGATAGGTTTAGGATACTGTCATTCATAACCCAGGTCAATGTAACAGTGATAGGTTTAGGCTACTGTCATTCATATTCACCTCAATGTAACAGTGATAGGTTTAGGCTACTGTCATTCATATTCATCCAGTTCAATGTAACAGTGATAGGTTTAGGTTACTGTCATTCATATTCCATTCATCCAGTTCAATGTAACAGTGATAGGTTTAGGATACTGTCATTCATATTCATCCAGTTTAATGTAACAGTGATAGGTTTAGGATATTGTCATTCATATTCCATTCACCCAGTTCAATGTAACAGTGATAGGTTTAGGCTACTACCTGATACTGTAATGGTCTCTAAACCCATCATGAGGCTACAACCTGGCCTATGAATGAACCGATACTGTAATGGTCTCTAAACCCATCATGAGGCCGCTACAACCTGGCCTATGAATGAACCGATACTGTAATGGTCTCTAAACCCATCATGAGGCCGCTACAACCTGGCCTATGAATGAACCGATACTGTAATGGTCTCTAAACCCATCATGAGGCTACAACCTGGCCTATGAATGAACCGATACTGTAATGGTCTCTAAACCCATCATGAGGCCGCTACAACCTGGCCTATGAATGAACCGATACTGTAATGGTCTCTAAACCCATCATGAGGCCGCTACAACCTGGCCTATGAATGAACCGATACTGTAATGGTCTCTAAACCCATCATGAGGCCGCTACAACCTGGCCTATGAATGAACCGATACTGTAATGGTCTCTAAACCCATCATGAGGCTACAACCTGGCCTATGAATGAACCGATACTGTAATGGTCTCTAAACCCATCATGAGGCCGCTACAACCTGGCCTATGAATGAACCGATACTGTAATGGTCTCTAAACCCATCATGAGGCTACAACCTGGCCTATGAATGAACCGTTTACAACGTAGGTGCACACAGGTCGATCATTACTCCAACAAACGAGAGTTTCTATTGGACAAATACAGGTATGTTTATCCCCATTTCGTTCCGTTTGCTTCCGTTTAAGAAAATGAATACACCCCTGATCACACGCAAACACTATTCACTTTCATAGCAGCCACATACAAACAGATCATTTTGCTTTATGGATCATTTCTCGTCTCACCTTTTCCCTTCGCTTGTGAACTTCAGTGCACAACACAGCTGTTTCTGACCAGTTGAAAAAACCTCCCCAAGCCAAACCTTCATATCATAATCGCTATCCGCTACACACAGCCTATATCGTTGTCACCCTGTAATAACATCATTGTCAACATAGCTACTAGAAATAACACGTTAGTAAGCCTGCTACAATCATGCAGTACAGTGTACAGTCAGCAAGCAGTATAGCAGTTACACCAGCGGGCCCTGGTGACAATACATTAATTAAACCAAAAGCTTACTTTGACTAGGAAGAGTTCTAGTGTTGGATATCCATAGCCAGTTAGCTAACATAGCATCCTTCTCTGTTTGAGCTGGGTGTTTGAGTAGGCTAAACTAGCTAGCTAACATAGCATCCATCTCCGTTTGAGCCGGGTGTTTGAGTAGGCTAAACTAGTTAGCTAACATTGCTATGTTCCTTCTCTCATCCTTCTCTGTTTGAGCCGGGTGTTTGAGTAGGCTAAACTAGCTAGCTAACATAGCATCCTTCTCTGTTTGAGCCGGGTGTTTGAGTAGGCTAAACTAGTTAGCTAACATAGCATCCTTCTCTGTTTGAGCCGGGTGTTTGAGTAGGCTAAACTAGCTAGCTGCATTCACAAGCTAAGTGAAAGGGAATAAAATACAATTAATTATACCTCTGTCGCTCTCTCTTGCTTCTCCTTCATTTTTAAATGCATTTGTTAAAAACTGCACAACTATTGTCTTTCAATCTCTTTGAGTCAATTACTCACCACATTTTATACACTGCAGTACTAACTAGCGATAGCTTATACTTTCAGTAATAGATTTATTCTCTTTGATTGTGTGGACAACATGTCAGTTCATGCCGCAAGAGATCTGATAGGTTGGAGGACATCCTCTTGAAGTTGTCATAATTACTGTGTAAGTCTATGGAAGGGGGTGAGAACCATGAGCCTCTCAGGTTTTGTATTGAAGTCATTGTACTCAGAGGAGGACGGAAGCGAGCTGTCCTCAGGCAACACCATGGTGCTACCCTACAGAGTGCTGTTGATGCTACTGTAGACCTTCATTGCAAAACAGTGTGTTTTAATAAATTATTTTGTGATGTGAATATATTTAGTATAGCTTTATCTAAAAATGATTACGTTTTTAAATGTTTCACTATTTTTATTGTAAGGGTAGTATACTGGGTAGATGATGTTTACGGCTGGTGTTTTGTACACGGTACTTACTGATGAAGTTGGTCTGTCCGGTGTAGATGGTGTACTGCAGTTCG
>NC_068450.1:8947645-8957645 GCF_023373465.1 Oncorhynchus keta | reverse complement strand
TACACCCTGTTCCATTCACCCTGTTCCATCCACCCTGTTCCATTCACCCTGTTCCATACACCCTGTTCCATAGCGCACTATTTACCCTGGGCCCTCTGGACCCTCTATAATCCAGATAGTTCAGTCTCCTCTCCTCTCCCCTCCCCTCCTCTCTTTTTTGATCGTTACATTTCTCCATCCTCATCTCCTTTCCTCAACCTGCCCATCTCCTTTCCTCTCCTCTCCTCTCCTCTCCTCTCCCCTCCGCTCCTCTCTTCTCCTCTCTTCTCTTCTCCCCTCCACTCCTCTCTTCTCTTCTCCTCTCTTCTCCCCTCCTCTCCCCTCCGCTCCTCTCTTCTCTTCTCCTCTCTTCTCCCCTCCTCTTCTCCCCTCCTCTCCCCTCCGCTCCTCTCTTCTCTTCTCTTCTCCCCTCCGCTCCTCTCTTCTCCTCTCTTCTCCCCTCCTCTCCTCTCCCCTCCGCTCCTCTCTTCTCTTCTCCCCTCCTCTCCCCTCCTCTCTTCTCTTCTCCTCTCTTCTCCCCTCCTCTTCTCCCCTCATCTCCCCTCCCTCCTCTCCCCTCCGCTCCTCTCTTCTCTTCTCCCCTCCTCTTCTCCCTTCATCTCCCCTCCTCTCCCCTCCGCTCCTCTCTTCTCTTCTCCCCTCCTCTCCCCTCCTCTCTTCTCTTCTCCTCTCTTCTCCCCTCCTCTTCTCCCCTCATCTCCCCTCCCTCCTCTCCCCTCCGCTCCTCTCTTCTCTTCTCCCCTCCTCTTCTCCCTTCATCTCCCCTCCTCTCCCCTCTGCTCCTCTCCCCTCATCTTCCCTCCTTTCCTTTCCTTTCCTCTCCTCTCCTCTCCTCTCCTCTCCTCTCCTCTCCTCTCCTCTCCTCTCCTCTCCCCTCCCCTCCGCTCCTCTCTTCTCTTCTCCCCTCCTTTCTTCTCTTCTCTTCTCTTCTCTCCTTCCCTCCTCTCCCCTCATCTTCCCTCCTTTCCTTTCCTTTCCTTTCCTTTCCTTTCCTTTCCTTTCCTCTCCTCTCCTCTCCTCTCCTCTCCTCTCCTCTCCTCTCCTCTCCTCTCCTCTCCTCTCCACCCCTCCGCTCCTCTCTTCTCCTCTCCCCTCCGCTCCTCTCTTCTCTTCTCTTCTCTTCTCCCCTCCACTCCTCTCTTCTCTTCTCCTCTCTTCTCCACTCCTCTCCCCTCCGCTCCTCTCTTCTCTTCTCCTCTCTTCTCCCCTCCTCTTCTCCCCTCCTCTCCCCTCCGCTCCTCTCTTCTCTTCTCTTCTCCCCTCCTCTCACCTCCGCTCCTCTGTTCTCTTCTCCTCTCTTCTCTTCTCCCCTCCTCTCCCCTCTGCTCCTCTCTTCTCTTCTCCTCTCTTCTCTCCTTCCCTCCTTTCCTTTCCTTTCCTCTTCACCCTTCTTTTCTCACCCTTCCCATGTCCTCTGCACCCCTTCTTCTTTCTCCTTCCTGTTGTTCTCTCCTTCCTCCTCATTCTCTCCGTTCTCTGTAGACGCTTGCCATAGACCTATCACAAGACTGTACATACCTATCACAAGACTGTACATCTGTCACTACTAAACTCAGAGCTGCGACCAAGGGAAAATAAATATGCTTCCACTGCAAACTCAGACGACACCTCGCAATCTTCACTTTTTCTGATGTCACCCGTGGAGTGTCGTGACAGCCTGTGTGACAAGCCCCCCTTCCCTCTCTCACTGTGGCAGTTGCAGTGACACGTTGTGAATGCAGCGTTTTAACTGCCACCTACAACGTCTCCGTGACTCAGACAGGCTGGCACACATATCATCAGATCCAGTGTTGTAATGTGTGTAGTAGGAGAGACCCCTCACTTCTTCTATCGAAACCTCATGGAAGACGGTTTTCAAGACTTCTGTAGTGAATAGGGTGTAACTTCTGATGCGGCCAGAGGAAGAGTATGGTTTGAGACTCAGCCAGAGGAAGAGTATGGTTTGAGACTCAGCCAGAGGAAGAGTATGGTTTGAGACTCAGCCAGAGGAAGAGTATGGTTTGAGACTCAGCCAGAGGAAGAGTATGGTTTGAGACTCAGCCAGGGGAAGAGTATGGTTTGAGACTCAGCCAGAGGAAGAGTATGGTTTGAGACTCAGCCAGGGGAAGAGTATGGTTTGAGACTCAGCCAGGGGAAGAGTATGGTTTGAGTATGGTTTGAGACTCAGCCAGAGACTCAGGGAAGAGTATGGTTTGAGACTCAGCCAGAGGAAGAGTATGGTTTGAGACTCAGCCAGAGGAAGAGTATGGTTTGAGACTCAGCCAGAGGAAGAGTATGGTTTTGTATGGTTTGAGACTCAGCCAGAGGAAGAGTATGGTTTGAGACTCAGCCAGAGGAAGAGTTTGAGATGGTTTGAGACTCAGCCAGAGGAAGAGTATGGTTTGAGACTCAGCCAGAGGAAGAGTATGGTTTGAGACTCAGCCAGAGGAAGAGTATGGTTTGAGACTCAGCCAGAGGAAGAGTATGGTTTGAGACTCAGCCAGAGGAAGAGTATGGTTTGAGACTCAGCCAGAGACTCAGAAGAGTATGGTTTGAGACTCAGCCAGAGGAAGAGTATGGTTTGAGACTCAGCCAGAGGAAGAGTATGGTTTGAGACTCAGCCAGAGGAAGAGTATGGTTTGAGACTCAGCCAGAGGAAGAGTATGGTTTGAGACTCAGCCAGAGGAAGAGTCAGCCAGAGGAAGAGTATGGTTTGGTGGTTTGAGACTCAGCCAGAGGAAGAGTATGGTTTGAGACTCAGCCAGAGGAAGAGTATGGTTTGAGACTCAGCCAGAGGAAGAGTATGGTTTGAGACTCAGCCAGCCAGCCAGAGGAAGAGTATGGTTTGAGACTCAGCCAGAGGAAGAGTATGGTTTGAGACTCAGCCAGAGGAAGAGTATGGTTTGAGACTCAGCCAGAGGAAGAGTATGGTTTGAGACTCAGCCAGAGGAAGAGTATGGTTTGAGACTCAGCCAGAGGAAGAGTATGGTTTGAGACTCAGCCAGAGGAAGAGTATGGTTTGAGACTCAGCCAGAGGAAGAGTATGGTTTGAGACTCAGCCAGAGGAAGAGTATGGTTTGAGACTCAGCCAGAGGAAGAGTATGGTTTGAGACTCAGCCAGAGGAAGAGTATGGTTTGAGACTCAGCCAGAGGAAGAGTATGGTTTGAGACTCAGCCAGAGGAAGAGTATGGTTTGAGACTCAGCCAGAGGAAGAGTATGGTTTGAGACTCAGCCAGAGGAAGAGTATGGTTTGAGACTCAGCCAGAGGAAGAGTATGGTTTGAGACTCAGCCAGAGGAAGAGTATGGTTTGAGACTCAGCCAGAGGAAGAGTATGGTTTGAGACTCAGCCAGAGGAAGAGTATGGTTTGAGACTCAGCCAGAGGAAGAGTATGGTTTGAGACTCAGCCAGAGGAAGAGTATGGTTTGAGACTCAGCCAGAGGAAAGAGTATGGTTTGAGACTCAGCCAGAGGAAGAGTATGGTTTGAGACTCAGCCAGACTCAGAGGAAGAGTATGGTTTGAGACTCAGCCAGAGGAAGAGTATGGTTTGAGACTCAGCCAGAGGAAGAGTATGGTTTGAGACTCAGCCAGAGGAAGAGTATGGTTTGAGACTCAGCCAGAGGAAGAGTATGGTTTGAGACTCAGCCAGAGGAAGAGTATGGTTTGAGACTCAGCCAGAGGAAGAGTATGGTTTGAGACTCAGCCAGAGGAAGAGTATGGTTTGAGACTCAGCCAGAGGAAGAGTATGGTTTGAGACTCAGCCAGAGGAAGAGTATGGTTTGAGACTCAGCCAGAGGAAGAGTATGGTTTGAGACTCAGCCAGAGGAAGAGTATGGTTTGAGACTCTCAGAGGAAGAGTATGGTTTGAGACCAGAGGAAGAGTATGGTTTGAGACTCAGCCAGAGGAAGAGTATGGTTTGAGACTCAGCCAGAGGAAGAGTATGGTTTGAGACTCAGCCAGAGGAAGAGTATGGTTTGAGACTCAGCCAGAGGAAGAGTATGGTTTGAGACTCAGCCAGAGGAAGAGTATGGTTTGAGACTCAGCCAGAGGAAGAGTATGGTTTGAGACTCAGCCAGAGGAAGAGTATGGTTTGAGACTCAGCCAGAGGAAGAGTATGGTTTGAGACTCAGCCAGAGGAAGAGTATGGTTTGAGACTCAGCCAGAGGAAGAGTATGGTTTGAGACTCAGCCAGAGGAAGAGTATGGTTTGAGACTCTCAGACCAGAGGAAGAGTATGGTTTGAGACTCAGCCAGAGGAAGAGTATGGTTTGAGACTCAGCCAGAGGAAGAGTATGGTTTGGTCAGCCAGAGGAAGAGTATGGTTTGAGACTCAGCCAGAGGAAGAGTATGGTTTGAGACTCAGCCAGAGGAAGAGTATGGTTTGAGACTCAGCCAGAGGAAGAGGAAGAGTATGGTTTGAGACTCAGCCAGAGGAAGAGTATGGTTTGAGACTCAGCCAGAGGAAGAGTATGGTTTGAGACTCAGCCAGAGGAAGAGTATGGTTTGAGACTCAGCCAGAGGAAGAGTATGGTTTGAGACTCAGCCAGAGGAAGAGTATGGTTTGAGACTCAGCCAGAGGAAGAGTATGGTTTGAGACTCAGCCAGAGGAAGAGTATGGTTTGAGACTCAGCCAGAGGAAGAGTATGGTTTGAGACTCAGCCAGAGGAAGAGTATGGTTTGAGACTCAGCCAGAGGAAGAGTATGGTTTGAGACTCAGCCAGAGGAAGAGTATGGTTTGAGACTCAGCCAGAGGAAGAGTATGGTTTGAGACTCAGCCAGAGGAAGAGTATGGTTTGAGACTCAGCCAGAGGAAGAGTATGGTTTGAGACTCAGCCAGAGGAAGAGTATGGTTTGAGACTCAGCCAGAGGAAGAGTATGGTTTGAGACTCAGCCAGAGGAAGAGTATGGTTTGAGACTCAGCCAGAGGAAGAGTATGGTTTGAGACTCAGCCAGAGGAAGAGTATGGTTTGAGACTCAGCCAGAGGAAGAGTATGGTTTGAGACTCAGCCAGAGGAAGAGTATGGTTTGAGACTCAGCCAGAGGAAGAGTATGGTTTGAGACTCAGCCAGAGGAAGAGTATGGTTTGAGACTCAGCCAGAGGAAGAGTATGGTTTGAGACTCAGCCAGAGGAAGAGTATGGTTTGAGACTCAGCCAGAGGAAGAGTATGGTTTGAGACTCAGCCAGAGGAAGAGTATGGTTTGAGACTCAGCCAGAGGAAGAGTATGGTTTGAGACCAGCCAGGAAGAGTATGGTTTGAGACAGCCAGAGGAAGAGTATGGTTTGAGCAGCCAGAGGAAATGGTTTGAGACTCAGCCAGAGGAAGAGTATGGTTTGAGACTCAGCCAGAGGAAGAGTATGGTTTGAGACTCAGCCAGAGGAAGAGTATGGTTTGAGACTCAGCCAGAGGAAGAGTATGGTTTGAGACTCAGCCAGAGGAAGAGTATGGTTTGAGACTCAGCCAGGAAGAGTATGGTTTGAGACTCAGCCAGAGGAAGAGTATGGTTTGAGACTCAGCCAGATGGTTTGAGACTCAGCCAGAAGTATGGTTTGAGACTCAGCCAGAGGAAGAGTATGGTTTGAGACTCAGCCAGAGGAAGAATGGTTTGAGACTCAGCCAGAGGAAGAGTATGGTTTGAGACTCAGCCAGAGGAAGAGTATGGTTTGAGACTCAGCCAGAGGAAGAGTATGGTTTGAGACTCAGCCAGAGACTCAGCCAGAGGAAGAGTATAGTTTGAGACTCAGCCAGAGGAAGAGTATGGTTTGAGACTCAGCCAGAGGAAGAGTATGTTTGAGACTCAGCCAGAGGAAGAGTATGGTTTGAGACTCAGCCAGAGGAAGAGTATGTTTGAGACTCAGCCAGAGGAAGAGTATGGTTTGAGACTCAGCCAGAGAGTACCGTTCCTTGGACCATAGGGGTCCAGTATAGTATTAAGGGTTAGTGTGTAGAAGACTACTGTACCTTGGACTCCTTGATCTTGACAGCGATGATCTGTTTCCTCTGGCGTATGATCTCTACAAGCTCATCACACTCCTCCACGAGCTTGGCCTCATGCATCGCTGTGTTCACCTGGGGACAGAAGCACAGCACACTTTAAGACGGTGTCCAAACAAACACTAACACAGGGTTTTAAAAATAACAACAACAGCCACAACACTGTAGCTGAGACCTCGTCAATGGCTGTGTTCACCTGAGGTAAGCTTTAATACACTGGCCAACATAAACACTTACACAGAGTTCAAACAACAACAACAACACTCTAGCTGAGACCTCGTCAATGGCTGTGTTCACCTGAGGTAAGCTTTAATATGCTGGCCAACATAAACACTTACACAGAGTTCAAACAACAACAACAACACTCTAGCTGAGACCTCGTCAATGGCTGTGTTCACCTGAGGTAGGCTTTAATACGCTGGCCAACACAAACACTTACACAGAGTTCAGATCAACACAACACTGTTCAGTGATAGCCTAGACTTCACCCAAGCTTCATGTAGAAAGTTACATTTGCCATCTGCGTTTTTTGGTAACACATGTTCAGGTATAAACATGATTTCTTTTGACATAATCGTTATAAATGTGTGATTAGAATGTGATATTCTGTGAACTTTAAAAAGGGGATTTTCTCATTATACAGGGTTGTGACTCCGTATCAAACTGCGGAGTCTAAAACTGTTCACCAGGGATACATAACACCTCCGAACACTGATCATCACTCCACAAAGCTCATTATAGCAGTAAGATCCACTTAAATGTGTTAATCACACACACACACACACACACACACACACACACACACACACACACACACACACACACACACACACACACACACACACACACACACACACACACACACACACACACACACACACACACACACACACACACACACACAAACAAACCCCATTCATTCCATAAGAGGCATCTTATTAACGGAGGTCGGTAATCAACAAGGATGGACGCAATGCTCCAACATAACTGTGGATCACTCCACAGCAACATGACGGATTCACCACGCAGATCCACTAGGCAGAATAATCTTCTCATATTCCCTGTCACCAAATCTCATCCTACTGCCTACACCCTACTGAAACACCGAACCAGGGATACATTATCATCTGAACCAGGGATACATCATTATCATCTGAACCAGGGATACATTATCATCTGAACCAGGGATACGTTATCATCTGAACCAGGGATACATTATCATCTGAACCAGGGATACATTATCATATGAACCAGGGATGCATTGTCATCTGAACCAGAGATACATTATCATCTGTACCAGGGATACATTGTCATCTGAACCAGGGATACATTGTCATCTGAACCAGGGATACATCATTATCATCTGAACCAGTGATACATCATTATCATGTGAACCAGGGATACATCCTCACTGATATTGTGCCCAATGCTCAGGGATACAGAGCATTCAGAAAGTATTCAGACCCCTTGGCTTTTTTGTTACGTTACAGCCTTATTCTAAAATTGATTCAATTGTATTTTTTCCTCATCAATCTACACACAATACCCCATAATGACAAAGGAAAAACAGGTTTTTAGGTTTTCTAATTTATTCAAAATAAAAAACTGAAATATCACATTTACACACAGTTGAAGTCGGAAGTTTACATCCACTTAGGTTGGAGTCATTAAAACTAGTTTACATGCACTTAGGTTGGAGTCATTAAAACTAGTTTACATCCACTTAGGTTGGAGTCATTAAAACTAGTTTACATCCACTTAGGTTGGAGTCATTAAAACTCGTTTTTCAACCACTCCACACATTTCTTGTTAACAAACTGTAGTTTAGGAACGTCGGTTAGGACATCTACTTTGTGCATGACACAATTCATTTTTTCAACAATTCCAACAGACAGATTATTTCACTAAAATTCACGGTAATCACAATTCCAGTGGGTCAGAATGATTAGATACACTAAATTGACTGCGCCTTTAAACAGCTTGGAAAATTCCAGAAAATTATGTCATAGCTTTAGAAGCTTCTGATAGGCTAATTGACATAATTTGAGTCAATTGGAGGTGTACCTGTGGATGTATTTCAAGGCCTACCTTCAAACTCAGTGCCTCTTTGCTTGACATCATGGGCAAATAAAAATAAATCAGCCAAGACCTCAGAAAATAAATTGTAGACCTCCACAAGTCTGGTTCATCCCTGGGAGCAATTTCCAAACGCCTGAATGTACCACGTTCATCTGTACAAACAATAGTACGCAAGTATAAACACCATGGGACCACGCAGCCATCATACCGCTCAGGAAGGAGACGTATTCTGTCTCCTCGAGATGAACGTAATGTGGTGCGAAAAGTGCAAATCAATCCCAGAACAACAGCAAAGGACCTTGTGAAGATGCTGTATAAAACAGGTACAAAAGTATCTATATCCACATTAAAACGAGTCCTATATCGACGTAACCTGAAGGCCACTCAGCAAGGAAGAAGCCGCTGCTCCAAAACCGCCATTAAAAAGCCAGACTACGGTTTGCAACTGAACATGAGGACAAAGATTGTACTTTTTGGAGAAATGTCCTCTGGTCTGATGAAAAAAAAATAGAACTGTTTGGCCATAATGACCATCGTTATGTTTGGGGAAAAAAGGGGGAGGCTTGCAAGCTGAAGAACACCATCCCAACCGTGAAGCACGGGGGTGGCAGCATCATGTTGTGCAGGTGTTTTGCTGCAGGAGGGACTGGTGCACTTCACAAAATATATGGCATCATGAGGCAGAAAAATTATGTGGATGTATTGAAGCAAGATTTCAAGGCATCAGTCAGGAAGTTAAAGCTTGGTCGCAATTGGGTCTTCCAAATGGACTATGACCCCAAGCATACTTCCAAAGTTGAGGGAAAATGGCTTAAGGACAACAAAGTCAAGGTATTTGAGTGGCCATCACAAAGCCCTGACCTCAATCCTATAGAAAATGATGTGTGGGCAGAACTGAAAAAGCGTGTGCGAGCAAGGAGGCCTACAAACCTGACTCATTTACACCAGCTCTGTCAGGAGGAATGGGCCAAAATTCACACAACTTATTGTAGGAAGCTTGTGGAAGACTACCCAAAATGGTTGACCCAAGTTAACCAGTTCAAAGGCAATGCTACCAAATACGAATTGAGTCTATGTAAATGTCTGACCCACTGGGAATGTGATGAAAGAAATAAAAGATGAAATAAATCATTCTCTTTACTATAATTCTGACATTTCACAAACTTAAAATAAAGTGGTGATCCTAACTGACCTAAGACAGGGAATTTTTTACTGTGATTAAATGTCAGGAATTGTTAAAAACTGAATTTAAATGTATTTGGCTAAGGTGTATGTAAATTTCCGACTTCAACTGTATGTCCTATATTGTGACCTCTCTAGGAACCTAACTTCTACAGTCAGTGCATTCAGAAAGTATTCAGACCCCTTGACTTTTTCCACATTTTGTTACGTTACAGTTCTAAAATGGATTAAATAAACACATAGAGGTAGGCCTACAGGCTACCTGGCCTGATTTACACATATAAGCAGGACTATAGGTTACCTGGCCTGATTTACACATATAAGTAGGACTACAGGTTACCTGGCCTGATTAACACATAGAAGCAGGACTATAGGTTACCTGGCCTGATTAACACATAGAAGCAGGACTACAGGTTACCTGGCACGATTAACACATAGAAGCAGGACTATATGTTACCTGGCCTGATTTACACATATAAGCAGGACTATAGGCTACCTGGCCTGATTAACACATAGAAAGAAGTAGGACTACAGGTTACCTGGCCTGATTTACACATAGAAGCAGGACTACAGGTTACCTGGCCTGATTTACACATATAAGCAGGACTATAGGTTACTTGGCCTGATTTACACATAGAAGCAGGACTATATGTTACCTGGCCTGATTTACACATATAAGCAGGACTATAGGCTACCTGGCCTGATTAACACATAGAAAGAAGTAGGACTACAGGTTACCTGGCCTGATTTACACATAGAAGCAGGA
>NC_068450.1:8912645-8942645 GCF_023373465.1 Oncorhynchus keta | reverse complement strand
AGCCTGACAGATTAAATAGGATTCATGGTGAGAGGCTGATGTTCGTCACAGCAGTGATTAGTGCTGGTCTCTCCTCCAGCCTGACAGATTAAATAGGATTCATGGTGAGAGGCTGATGTTCGTCACAGCAGTGATTAGTGCTGATTAGTGCTGGTCTCCTCCAGCCTGACAGATTAAATAGGATTCATGGTGAGAGGCTGATGTTCGTCACAGCAGTGATTAGTGCTGGTCTCTCCTCCAGCCTGACAGATTAAATAGGATTCATGGTGAGAGGCTGATGTTCGTCACAGCAGTGATTAGTGCTGGTCTCTCCTCCAGCCTGACAGATTAAATAGGATTCATGGTGAGAGGCTGATGTTTGTCACAGCAGTGATTAGTGCTGGTCTCTCCTCCAGCCTGACAGATTAAATAGGATTCAGATTATAGAAAGTGGCTAAGTGCACATCCACAAGTCACTAGAGACCTCTCTGTCCTGTCCTGCACTCCCCAGCAAAAAGACCAATGAGATCTGTTAAAATATGGATGGCTGTGGCATATGCCAACGAAACACCCAGCGTACTGTACACATCACCAAGTCAATTATACTACCGACACAATCTAACCAAAACACACAGACACAATCAAGATACATTCAAACTATGGTTAACCTGTTACTCCTACCCCCTACTTTTTCGAACATTCTGTTAAAAATCGCGCAACATTTCAGCGCCCTGCTGCTCATGCCAGGAATATAGTATATGCATATGATTAGTATGTGTGGATAGAAAACACTCAGACGTTTATAAAACTGGTTAAATCACGGCTGTGACTATAACAGAACGTGCATTTCATCGAAAAGCGCAGGAAAATCTGATCACTGAAAATGGAAATATATATCCATCCGCCACTTCAACCAATTGATAAAGGCGAACCACAATAAATGGGGCTGAGGTTGCAATACCTACAGCTTCCACACGATGTCAACAGTCTTGTCATTTGCCTAGGCTTTGTTTCTTGGTCAAACGAAGAAGAGACAAGCCATTTGTTCAAGCATCCGACCGGATATTTTGGTTGAGATTTACCCGGACATTATTTCCAGACGGACAGCTAAAGAATATACTTCGCCTCGTGATCAATTTGATCGCTTATTAACGTTTACTAATACCTAAAGTTGCATTACAAAAGTCTTTTTCGAAGTGTTTTGTGAAAGTTTATCGTCGACTTTTTTAATTAAAAAAAACGACGTTACGTTATAAGACACTATTTTTTTCCCCGTTTATCACACAGTCTTCATAGATCGATATCTAGGCTATATATGGACCGATTTAATCGAAAAAAAGACCCAATAGTGATTATGGGACATCTAGGAGTGCCAACAAAGAAGGTAAAGAATGTTTTATATTTTAAATGTGCCGTTTGTGTAGCGACGACTATGCTAATTATTTTGTTTACGTCCCCTGCGGGTCTTTTGGGGTGTTACATGCTATCAGATAATAGCTTCTCATGCTTTCGCCGAAAAGCATTTTAAAAATCTGACTTGTTGCCTGGATTCACAACGAGTGTAGCTTTAATTCAATACCCTGCATGTGTATTTTATATATAGCTGAAGACAGATATAGACAGATATAGACAGATATAGACAGATATAGACAGATATAGACAGATAGAGACAGTTATAGACAGATAGAGACAGATATAGACAGATATAGACAGATATAGACAGATATAGACAGATAGAGACAGATATAGACAGATATAGACAGATATAGACAGATATAGACAGATATAGGCAGATAGAGACAGATAGAGACAGATATAGACAGATATAGACAGATATAGACAGATATAGACAGATATAGACAGATATAGACAGATATAGACAGATATTGCTGAAGACAGGTATAGCTGAAGACAGATATAGCTGAAGGCAGATATAGACAGATATAGACAGATATTGCTGAAGACAGGTATAGCTGAAGACAGATATAGCTGAAGGCAGATATAGACAGATATAGACAGATATAGACAGGTATAGCTGAAGACAGGTATAGCTGAAGACAGATATAGCTGAAGGCAGATATAGACAGATATAGCTGAAGACAGATATAGCTGAAGACAGATATAGTTGAAGACAGATATAGTTGAAGGCAGATATAGCCAGATATAGCTGAAGACAGATATAGCTGAAGGCAGATATAGACAGATATAGGTGAAGCCAGATATAGCTGAAGACGGATATAGCTGAAGACAGATATAGTTGAAGACAGATATAGTTGAAGGCAGATATAGACAGATATAGCTGAAGACAGATATAGCTGAAGGCAGATATAGACAGATATAGGTGAAGCCAGATATAGCTGAAGGCAGATATAGTTGAAGGCAGCATTGCTATGCCGTCACTATAGAACCCACCGGCAGATTCACAGTCCTGGTTTTGATCATATCATCTTGGAGAGAGAGATAACTGTATGCAACACAGCAACAACAGAGAAATCCAGGTCACACCAGAACTGTATAGAGCCCCATGCAGCCAGTCAGTCCTCTGTTGTTGTGATGCATTATTAGTGAGCTGTGTTTCTCCCTCCTTTCTCCCTGCATGAAGTGTTACAGAACAGAGACAAAGCACTCTCCTATCTCCTCCTAGCAGGGTGGCTTCTGGGAAGAAACAGAAACACACACACATACACACAGACACACACAGACCCCCCCACACACACACACACAGACACACTCACATACACACACAGATAAACACACTCACAGACACTCACAGACACACACAGACACACACAGACACACACACACACACACACACAGACACACACAGACCCCCCCCCACACACACACACACACACACAGACACACTCACATACACACTCAGACAAACACACTCACAGACACTCACGGACACACACAGACACAAACAGACACACACACACACACACAGACACACAGACACACACACACAGACAGACACAGACACACTCACAGACACAGACACACACACACACACACCCTATTTTCATTAGCGTATTACATTAGCATTACCCAAAACACAAGGTATACTATGCTTCTCTTCAGAATAACCAAGCGTTTCACACAAACATCACACCAGAGAATAGCTAGCAACTAGCATCCATAAGTCAATTCATTTTTTACATTGATAATGAGCTTTTAACAGTTTGTTTTAACACGTTCTCTTCACGGCCAAGTCAGTCGCATAGCTAACTCATTAATTATGAATACAAGAGGAACAGATTGCTGCTGAGCCATATCTGTATGTGGGCAGAGGAGGAGGACACCAGTTGGGAGACAGGGGGGAAGTGGAGGGAAGACAAAACACTTTTTATGGACAGTTTCCTCTCTATAATTTAATCTGATGGTCTGAATGAACAGCTGAACTGTAGATCTCCATAACACAGAGATCCTTCCTCACTCGTGATCTATATCTCTGTATAGGTGACACTGTCTCCCTCTGACTAGTGATCTATATCTCTGTATAGGTGACCCTGTCTCCCTCTGACTAGAGATCTATATCTCTGTATAGCTGACCGTGTCTCCCTCTGACTAGTGATCTATATCTCTGTATAGGAGACACTGTCTCCCTCTGACTAGTGATCTATATCTCTGTATAGGTGACACTGTCTCCCTCTGACTAGAGATCTATATCTCTGTATAGGTGACACTGTCTCCCTCTGACTAGAGATCTATATCTCTGTATAGCTGACCGTGTCTCCCTCTGACTAGTGATCTATATCTCAAGATGGCGTAGCAGTAAGTCGTCCTGTGGTATCGTCTCTCTGTAAATATCGTCTCCTTTTCGTTTTAGATATTTTTCTTCGCATATCTTTAAAAACATTTTGCTAAACCTAAGCTTCCAAATACTCTCCTGCAATCCGCCTCACCCAATGTAGCTACTTTTCCTAAAGTATTTATATTTACTTCAGAACCGGAACCCCTCAACTGAAGCTAGCCAGCAAACCACCAGCTATGCTAGCGGTCTTCAGCTAACCGGTCATCAGCTAACCTTTAGCTCGGAAAGCTCTCGCCAGTTCGAACAACGCGACGCTAACCAGAGCATAACGGACCTATTTATCTTTTTATCCTCGGATTCCCTCCGCAAATGGAATTTTTTTTTTAGCTGGATCTTCACAACTAGCTATCGAGCTAAACCGCAACCCTGGTTGATTACTCCTGGCTAGCGTTTCCACCCACGTAGCTTGAAGCTAGCCCGGCCAGAGCTCCTGTGTTCCTAGCATACTCCTGGGCTTCTATAGCCGGATCCACGACCGGTCTATCGATGTCACTGCATGAAGAGGAATAAACAGACTCACCCCATCGCGACGTCCTCCAAAGGCTAACTCACTAGCCCTCGCTATCTCCTTGCTTAGGTTAGTTATCATTGTTTTAGTTCACAATGGAGCCCCTAGTCCCACTCCTCATACCCCTGATACCTCCTTTGTCCCACCTCCCACATATGCGGTGACCTCACCCATTACAACCAGCATGTCCAGAGATAAAACCTCTCTCATCATCACCCAGTGCCTGGGCTTACCTCCGCCGTACCCCACCATACCCCTGTCTGCGCATTATGCCCTGAATATATTCTACCATGCCCAGAAACCTGCTCCTCTTATTCTCTGTCCCCAATGCTCTAGGCGACCAGTTTTGATAGCCTTTAGCCGCACCCTCATACTACTCCTTCTCTGTTCCGCGGGTGATGTGGAGGTAAACCCAGGCCCTGCATGTCCCCAGGCACCCTCATTTGTTGACTTCTGTGATCGAAAATGCCTTGGTTTCATGCATGTCAACATCAGAAGCCTCCTCCCTAAGTTTGTTTTACTCACTGCTTTAGCACACTCTGCTAACCCTGATGTCCTTGCCGTGTCTGAATCCTGGCTCAGGAAGGCCACCAAAAATTCAGAGATTTCCATACCCAACTATAACATCTTCCGTCAAGATAGAACTGCCAAAGGGGGAGGAGTTTCAGTCTACTGCAGAGATAGCCTGCAAAGTAATGTCATACTTTCCAGGTCCATACCCAAACAGTTCGAACTACTAATTCTGAAAATTACTCTCTCCAGAAATAAGTCTCTCACTGTTGCCGCCTGCTACCGACCCCTCTCAGCTCCCAGCTGTGCCCTGGACACCATTTGTGAATTGATTGCCTCCCCATCTAGCTTCAGAGTTTTTTCTGTTAGGTGACCTAAACTGGGATATGCTTAACACCCCGGCAGTCCTACAATCTAAGCTCGATGCCCTCAATCTCACACAAATCATCAAGGAACCCACCAGGTACAACCCTAACTCTGTAAGCAAGGGCACCCTCATAGATGTCATCCTGACCAACTGGCCCTCCAAATACACTTCCGCTGTCTTCAACCAGGATCTCAGCGACCACTGCCTCATTGCCTGTATCCGCTACGGTGCCGCAGTCAAACGACCAACCCTCATCACTGTCAAACGCTCCCTAAAACACTTCTGTGAGCAGGCCTTTCTAATCGACCTGGCCCGGGTATCCTGGAAGGACATTGACCTCATCCCGTCAGTTGAGGATGCCTGGTCATTCTTTAAGAGTAACTTCCTCACCATTTTAGATAAGCATGCTCCGTTCAAAAAATGCAGAACTAAGAACAGATACAGCCCTTGGTTCACTCCAGACCTGACTGCCCTCGACCAGCACAAAAACATCCTGTGGCGGACTGCAATAGCATCGAACAGTCCCCGCGATATGCAACTGTTCAGGGAAGTCAGGAACCAATACACGCAGTCAGTCAGGAAAGCTAAGGCCAGCTTCTTCAAGCAGAAATTTGCATCCTGTAGCTCCAACTCCAAAAAGTTCTGGGACACTGTGAAGTCCATGGAGAACAAGAGCACCTCCTCCCAGCTGCCCACTGCACTGAGGCTAGGGAACACGGTCACCACCGACAAATCCATGATTATCGAAAACTTCAACAAGCATTTCTCAACGGCTGGCCATGCCTTCCTCTTGGCTACGCCTACCTCGGCCAACAGCTCTGGCCCGCCCGCAGCTCCTCGCCCAAGCCTCTCCAGGTTCTCCTTTACCCAAATCCAGATAACAGATGTTCCGAAAGAGCTGCAAAACCTGGACCCGTATAAATCAGCTGGGCTTGACAATCTGGACCCTCTATTTCTGAAACTCTCCGCCGCCATTGTCGCAACCCCTATTTCCAGCCTGTTCAACCTCTCTTTCATTTCGTCTGAGATACCCAAGGATTGGAAAGCTGCTGCAGTCATCCCCCTCTTCAAAGGGGGAGACACCCTGGACCCAAACTGTTACAGACCTATATCCATTCTGCCCTGCCTATCTAAGGTCTTCGAAAGCCAAGTCAACAAACAGGTCACTGACCATCTCGAATCCCACCGTACCTTCTCCGCTATGCAATCTGGTTTCCGAGCCGGTCACGGGTGCACCTCAGCCACACTCAATGTACTAAACACTAAACGACATCATAACCGCCATCGATAAAAGACAGTACTGTGCAGCCGTCTTCATCGACCTTGCCAAGGCTTTCGACTCTGTCAATCACCAGATTCTTATCGGCAGTAGCCTCGGTTTTTCAGATGACTGCCTTGCCTTGTTCACCAATTACTTTGCAGACAGAGTTCAGTGTGTCAAATCGGAGGGCATGCTGTCCGGTCCTCTGGCAGTCTCTATGGGTGTGCCACAGGGTTCAATTCTCGGGCCGACTCTTTTCTCTGTATATATCAATGATGTTGGTCTTGCTGCGGGCGATTCCCTGATCCACCTCTACGCAGACGACACCATTCTATATACTTTCGGCCCGTCATTGGACACTGTGCTATCTAACCTCCAAATGTACTCCAAGACGTTTGATGTACTCCAAGACCATTGATGTACTCCAAGACCTTTGATGTACTCCAAGACCTTTGATGTACTCCAAGATCGTTGATGTACTCCAAGACCTTTGATGTACTCCAAGACCTTTGATGTACTCCAAGACCTTTGATGTACTCCAAGACCTTTGATGTACTCCAAGACCTTTGAGGTACTCCAAAGCTTGCAGTTCTTTGATGTACTCCCAGACCTTTGATGTACTCCCAGACCTTTGATGTACTCCAAGACCTTTGATGTACTCCAAGATCTTTGATGTACTCCAAGACCTTCCTTTGATGTACTCCAATACCTTTGATGTACTCCAAGACCTTTGATGTACTCCAAGACCTGTACTCCAAGACCTTTGATGTACTCCAAGACCTTTGATGTACTCCAAGACCTTTGATGTACTCCAAGACCTTTGAGGTACTTCAAAGCTTGCAGTTATTTGATGTCCTCCAAGACCTTTGATGTACTCCAATACCTTTGATGTACTCCAAGACCTTTGATGTACTCCAAGATCTTTGATGTACTCCAAGACCTTCCTTTGATGTACTCCAATACCTTTGATGTACTCCAAGACCTTTGATGTACTCCAAGACCTTTGATGTACTCCAAGACCTGTACTCCAAGACCTTTGATGTACTCCAAGACCTTTGATGCACTCCAAGACCTTTGATGTACTCCAAGACCTGTACTCCAAGACCTGTACTCCAAGACCTTTGATGTACTCCAAGACCTGTACTCCAAGACCTTTGATGTACTCCAAGACCTTTGATGTACTCCAGAGCTTGCAGTTATTTGATGTACTCCAAGACCTTTGATGTACTCCAAGACCTTTGATGTACTCCAATATCTTTTATGTACTCCAAGATCTTTGATGTACTCCAAAGCTGGAGTGCTGAAATAACAGCATTCTTTATAACAAGGTGAGGTGAAGTCTCTCATGGTGACAGTTTTTTTTTATTTTTACTTATAGCTGTTTCTAAGGTAACAGTAACTCCTTTTAAAATGTGTTTTTAGTTATAATGGCTGTCACCTCTTCAAAGGTTATATTGATTTTATTTATTAGGATTCCCATTAGCCGACGCCAATGGAGACAGCTCGTCTTACTGGAGGGGCTGACTCGTAACAAAAAATACATTACAGACAAAATAGTTTTTACAATTGAAATAAGTTTTAAAAACATTAACACGTAGTGTGTGTGTGTGTGTGTGTGTGTGTGTGTGTGTGTGTGTGTGTGTGTGTGTGTGTGTGTGTGTGTGTGTGTGTGTGTGTGTGTGTGTGTGTGTGTGTGTGTGTGTGTGTGTGTGTGTGTGTGTGTGTGTGTGTGTGTGTGTATCTATCAGTTCCACATGTATGTCAATACATACACACAACCAGTAGGTGTGATGTCAGTACATACACACAACCAGAAATAGTCACAATGTCCAGTACATATCCATCATACCAGTCAGGTCACATGTCAGTACATACACTAATCACCATTACAGAAGACATGTCAGTACATACAACACATCACCATTACAGGTCACATGTCAGTACATACAGCATCACCAGTAGGTCACATGTCTACTTTACATCATCTAGGTCACATGTCAGTACATACACACAACCAGGAGGTCACATGTCAATACATACACACAACCAGTAGGTTACATGTCAGTACATACACACAACCAGTAGGTCACATGTCAGTACATACACACAACCAGTAGGTCACATGTCAGTACATACACACAACCAGTAGGTCACATGTCAGTACATACACACAACCAGTAGGTCACATGTCAGTACATACACACAACCAGTAGGTCATTGTGAACAGAGGCGTTGAGGTGTGACCATCATTTGTTGTTTTTGAAACCTGGTTTTGCTTTTCACTTGCCCTATAACAGATGGAAGGGAGATCCGCGGCTCACTCACAGCTCTGTATAACACTGTACCTTCTGGATCTGGGGGACTTGTACAGAGAAGATCTCATGACTATGAAATAACCTTGCCTTGCGATAAGCTGCAGCGCAGCGGCCATTTTGTCAGACTCGGGGTCAAGCAGTTGTCCTAGAACCTCCTCCTCTTTCAGGCGTGACGATGATGGTCATTTCTGGAAGGTCACTGTATGAAAGCACGGAGAGGATCTCACGACAACGTTTGAATGTCATTTTTTCCCTCCGGCTTTGAGGAAGAACATCTGGCTTTTCTAAGAGTCAAGGTCCAAAGGAAACGCATCATTTCAGTGTGTGGTTCTCAATAGTTCTGAGATTACTGAATGGCAGCCCTATTACCTATGGGCCCTGGTCAAAAGTAGTGCACTATATAGGGAATAGGGTGCCATTTGGGTCCCATCCTCAGACTCAGGAGGTAAATATTGGACAGCATCACTACTCTAGAAGCCTGAGATGGTAAATATTGGACAGCATCACTACTCTAGAAGCCTGAGATGGTAAATATTGGACAGCATCACTACTCTAGAAGCCTGAGATGGTAAATATTGGACAGCATCACTACTCTAGAAGCCTGAGATGGTAAATATTGAGATATTCACTTCCACCTGTTGACAGATCTGACTGAGATAATCACCTCTACCTGTTGACAGATCTGACTGAGATAATCACCTTTACCTGTTGACAGATCTGACCGAGATAATCACCTCTACCTGTTGACAGATCTGACCGAGATAATCACCTCTACCTGTTGACAGATCTGACTGAGATAATCACCTCTACCTGTTGACAGATCTGACTGAGATAATCACCTCTACCTGTTGACAGATCTGACTGAGATAATCACCTCTACCTGTTGACAGATCTGACTGAGATAATCACCTCTACCTGTTGACAGATCTGACTGAGATAATCACCTCTACCTGTTGACAGATCTGACTGAGATAATCACCTCTACCTGTTGACAGATCTGACTGAGATAATCACCTCTACCTGTTGACAGATCTGACTGAGATAATCACCTCTACCTGTTGACAGATCTGACTGAGATAATCACCTAGGGTTGTGAAGGTGATGACATTTTGTCAGACAGTTACTGTCATACAAATGCATGCCGGTTGACCATGTATTAACATAAACACACTTAGCCTCTCAAAGCCTCCACGCATAAGAGCCGCATTTGGAACAGCAATATTAAAAATGTTAAAAAAAGCATAATACATCTATTTAATATTCACCATCACAATCAATCCATGATTTGTTTTATTCAGGTCTAAAGAAACATTATTCTAGGAAGAAAATGAATTTCAGAATATGAGTTGGTCCACTGTATGTTATCTGGCTGTGCTCTGTGCCATCGGCTGTAGACTTGTTCATTTAGCAGACAATATATGCTTATAATTCCTGTGCCATTATTTTATAAGATATGATTTTATACTAAAAATAATATAATTAAGCAATAAGGCCCGAGGAGGTGTGGTATTTGGCCAATATACCACGGCTAAGGGCTGTTCTTAGGCACGACGCACACCCATCAGACAATGCTCTATTTAATCTTATCTTTGCTAATATGTAAAATTAGTTTTGATTTAAAGTACAATGGTCCATTATGAAATAGGCAGGAACAGGGGCAGGGGAAAAATGGCACTCGAATGGAGGCGTGTTCGTTTTCTCAATCATGCCAGATAAGCACCTATAAACATATTAGTATTATATACACATATTAAGCTAGTCTGATAGATAGATACTCCTCTATTCAGTGGCAACCATTAAAAACTCTGCTTTCACACAAGATTTCATAAATGTCTGGGTTTGTTTCATTCCAGGCATCAACCACTGTTTTAGGAGCCTTCGTATTTCTGTGAGTTATTATGTTATAATTAAGTCTATGATTTGATATTTGACAGAGCAGTCCGACTGAGCGGTGGTAGGCAGCAGCAGGCTCGTAAGCATTCATCCAAACAGCACTTTCGCGCTGTGCTTCAAGCATTGCGCTGTTTATCACTATCAAGCCTATCAACTCCCGAGATGAGGCTGGTGTAACCGATGTGAAATGGCTAGCTAGTTAGCGGTGGTGTGCGCTAGTGGCGTTTCAATCGGTGACGTCACTCGCTCTGAGACCTTGAAGTAGCAGTTCCCCTTGCTCTGCAAGGGCCGCGGCTTTTGTGGAGAGATGGGTAACGATGCTTTGAGGGTGACTGTTGTCGTTGTGTTCCTGGTTCGAGCCCAGGTAGGGGCAAGGAGAGGGACGGAAGCTATACTGTTATACTGGCAATACTAAAGTGCCTATAAGAACATCCAATAGTCAAAGGTATATGAAATACAAATGATATAGAGAGAAATAGTTCTATAATTCCTATAATAACTACAACCTAAAATGTCTTACCTCTTATTATTATTACTATCTCATTTATGAACATTTGAACATCTTGGCCATGTTCTGTTATAATCTCCACCCGGCACAGCCAGAAGAGGACTGGCCACCCCTCATAGCCTGGTTCCTCTCTAGGCTTCTTCCTAGGTTCTGGCCTTTCTAGGGAGTTTTTCCTAGCCACCGTGCTTCTACACCTGCATTGCTTGCTGTTTGGGGTTTCAGGCTGGGTTTCTGTACAGCACTTTGAGATATCAGCTGATGTACGAAGGGCTATATAAATAAAATTTGATTGGATTTGGAATATTGAAGACTCATGTTAAAAGGAATCACCAGCTTTCATATGTTCTCATGTTCTGAGCAAGGAACTGAAACGTTAGCTTTCTTACATGGCACATATTGCACTTTTACTTTCTTCTAAAATACTTTGTTTTTGCATTATTTAAACCAAATTTAACGTGTTTCATTATTTATTTGAGGCTGAATAGATTTTATTGATGTATTATATTAAGTTAAAATAAAAGTGTTCATTCACTATTGTTGTAATTGTCATTATTACAAATAAATAAATACATTTTTAAAAATCGTCCGATTAATCGGTATCAGCTTTTTTGGGTCCTCCAATAATCGGTATCGGCTTTGAAAAGTCATCGGTCGACCTCTAGTCCACACTCAAAGGCCATTACTAGAATGTGTTCAATTTTGGAATATAGGCCAGACCAATTATGTCCCAAAGACATCTTAAATCTATGTTGGTTCTAATGTTTATCTGCGGTGCGTAATATGCAATATACTATTAGGTTATGTATTGTATAACGACACAATCATTATTCGATTTTTTTTTAATTGGGGGGGATGGGTCTCACAGATAGGCCTATTCATAAGCTCTTATGCTTTCGGATGTTCTACATGCAACATCTTCAATTAATGAATGGCAATATCCTTGTGTTTGGATTTCCAACAACATCCAAAGACCATGTTTTCCACTCAGTTTCAACCTGTTGTTGAACGTCTTTCTTCAAATTGATATTCTCCGTCAGTCTTGAAAGCACGATACTGTTTTAATTAACGATAAGTGTTTGATGTGATTTTCGATGGCATTTGCATTGATGTCAGAGCGGTTAGAGGGACAATAGAGCCCTGAGTCCCAGACCATTAGGACCTGATGGAGGGACAATAGAGCCCTGAGTACCAGACCATTATGACCTGATGGAGGGACAATAGAGCCCTGAGTCCCAGACCATTAGGACCTGATGGAGGGACAATAGAGCCCTGAATACCAGACCATTATGACCTGATGGAGGGACAATAGAGACCATTATGACCTGATGGAGGGACAATAGAGGCCTGAATACCAGACCAGACCTGATGGAGGGACAATAGAGCCCTGAGTACCAGACCATTAGGACCTGATGGAGGGACAATAGAGTACCAGACCTAGGAGTGGAGGGACAATAGACCATTACCAGACCATTAGGACCTGATGGAGGGACAATAGAGCCCTGAATACCAGACCATTATGACCTGATGGAGGGACAATAGAGGCCTGAGTACCAGACCATTAAGGACCTGATGGAGGGACAATAGAGCCCTGAATACCAGAGACCATTAGGACCTGATGGAAGGACAATAGAGCCCTGAGTACCAGACCATTAGGACCTGATGGAGGGACAATAGAGCCCTGAATACCAGAGACCATTAGGACCTGATGGAGGGACAATAGAGCCCTGAGTACCAGACCATTAGGACCTGATGGAGGGACAATAGAGCCCTGAATACCAGAGACCATTAGGACCTGATGGAAGGACAATAGAGGCCTGAGTACCAGACCATTAGGACCTGATGGAGGGACAATAGAGCCCTGAGTACCAGACCATTATGACCTGAAGGAGGGACAATAGAGCCCTGAGTACCAGACCATTAGGACCTGATGGAGGGACAATAGAGCCCTGAGGACCAGACCATTAGCACCTGATGGAGGGACAGTAGAGCCCTGAGTACCAGACCAATAGGACCTGATGGAGGGACAATAGAGCCCTGAGTACCAGACCAATAGGACCTGATGGAGGGACAATAGAGGCCTGAGTACCAGACCATTAGGACCTGATGGAGGGACAATAGAGGCCTGAGTACCAGACCATTAGCTAGCGAGTTGGGTAATACCAAAGCATGTCCAGAATGATAACCGTGACTCGAACGGTCACATGGAATTTGACTGCGGTCATGGCAACACGGTCACATGGAATTTGACTGCGGTCATGGTAACACGGTCACAGAAACAGCCCTAGACTCACCTCAACCTGCTGACAGATCTGGATGAGTTTGGCCATCTGGTTCTCCAGCTCACTGTTTCTCTTCACCAGGTTGGTGAGGTTGTTCTCCAGGGTTTGCTGTTTGGGACAGGCAGAGGAACAGGCCAGTGAGATATAAAAGAAGGGTACCAGGAACAAAGACCCAAATGCACCTTTAATTTGGCTTTGCTCGAAAGGGGGAAAACACACTAACAGGAACGTCGGCCATGTGCAGTGGATGCCCATCCTATTGTCTCTGACCACTGAACATTGGCCGTTATTTCTCTACATTTCCATCTGAACTACAGGTTATAGTCCCCAGTAAACCATCTGAACTACAGGTTATAGTCCCCAATAAACCATCTGAACTACAGGTTATAGTCCCCAATAAACCATCTAAACTACAGGTTATAGTCCCCAATAAACCATCTGAACTACAGGTTATAGTCCCCAGTAAACCATCTGAACTACAGGTTATAGTCCCCAATAAACCATCTGAACTACAGGTTATAGTCCCCAGTAAACCATCTGAACTACAGGTTATAGTCCCCAATAAACCATCTGAACTACAGGTTATAGTCCCCAGTAAACCATCTGAACTACAGGTTACAGTCCCCAGTAAACCATCTGAACTACAGGTTACAGTCCCCAATAAACCATCTGAACTACAGGTTACAGTCCCCAGTAAACCATCTGAACTACAGGTTATAGTCCCCAATAAACCATCTGAACTACAGGTTACAGTCCCCAGTAAACCATCTGAACTACAGGTTATAGTCCCCGATAAACCATCTGAACTACAGGTTACAGTCCCCAGTAAACCATCTGAAATACAGGTTACAGTCCCCAATAAACCATCTGAACTACAGGTTACAGTCCCCAATAAACCATCTGAACTACAGGTTACAGTCCCCAGTAAACCATCTGAACTACAGGTTACAGTCCTCAATAAACCATCTGAACTACAGGTTATAGTCCCCAGTAAACCATCTGAACTACAGGTTATAGTCCCCAATAAACCATCTGAAATACAGGTTATAGTCCCCAATAAACCATCTGAACTACAGGTTACAGTCCCCAATAAACCATCTGAACTACAGGTTACAGTCCCCAATAAACCATCTGAACTACAGGTTACAGTCCCCAATAAACCATCTGAACTACAGGTTACAGTCCCCAGTAAACCATCTGAACTACAGGTTACAGTCCTCAATAAACCATCTGAACTACAGGTTATAGTCCCCAGTAAACCATCTGAACTACAGGTTATAGTCCCCAATAAACCATCTGAAATACAGGTTATAGTCCCCAGTAAACCATCTGAACTACAGGTTACAGTCCCCAATAAACCATCTAAACTACAGGTTATAGTCCCCAATAAACCATCTAAACTACAGGTCATAGTCCCCAATAAACCATCTAAACTACAGGTTATAGTCCCCAATAAACCATCTGAACTACAGGTTACAGTCCCCAATAAACCATCTGAACTACAGGTTACAGTCCCCAATAAACCATCTAAACTACAGGTTATAGTCCCCAATAAACCATCTAAACTACAGGTTACAGTCCCCAATAAACCATCTGAACTACAGGTTACAGTCCCCAATAAACCATCTAAACTACAGGTTATAGTCCCCAATAAACCATCTAAACTACAGGTCATAGTCCCCAATAAACCATCTAAACTACAGGTTATAGTCCCCAATAAACCATCTGAACTACAGGTTACAGTCCCCAGTAAACCATCTGAACTACAGGTTACAGTCCCCAATAAACCATCTGAACTACAGGTTACAGTCCCCAATAAACCATCTAAACTACAGGTTATAGTCCCCAATAAACCATCTAAACTACAGGTTACAGTCCCCAGTAAACCATCTGAACTACAGGTTATAGTCCCCAATAAACCATCTGAACTACAGGTTATAGTCCCCAATAAACCATCTGAACTACAGGTTACAGTCCCCAAGAAACCATCTGAACTACAGGTTATAGTCCCCAATAAACCATCTGAACTACAGGTTATAGTCCCCAGTAAACCATCTGAACTACAGGTTACAGTCCCCAATAAACCATCTGAACTACAGGTTACAGTCCCCAATAAACCATCTGAACTACAGGTTACAGTCCCCAATAAACCATCTGAACTACAGGTTACAGTCCCCAGTAAACCATCTGAACTACAGGTTACAGTCCTCAATAAACCATCTGAACTACAGGTTATAGTCCCCAGTAAACCATCTGAACTACAGGTTATAGTCCCCAATAAACCATCTGAAATACAGGTTATAGTCCCCAATAAACCATCTGAACTACAGGTTACAGTCCCCAATAAACCATCTGAACTACAGGTTACAGTCCCCAATAAACCATCTGAACTACAGGTTACAGTCCCCAATAAACCATCTGAACTACAGGTTACAGTCCCCAGTAAACCATCTGAACTACAGGTTACAGTCCTCAATAAACCATCTGAACTACAGGTTATAGTCCCCAGTAAACCATCTGAACTACAGGTTATAGTCCCCAATAAACCATCTGAAATACAGGTTATAGTCCCCAGTAAACCATCTGAACTACAGGTTACAGTCCCCAATAAACCATCTAAACTACAGGTTATAGTCCCCAATAAACCATCTAAACTACAGGTCATAGTCCCCAATAAACCATCTAAACTACAGGTTATAGTCCCCAATAAACCATCTGAACTACAGGTTACAGTCCCCAGTAAACCATCTGAACTACAGGTTACAGTCCCCAATAAACCATCTGAACTACAGGTTACAGTCCCCAATAAACCATCTAAACTACAGGTTATAGTCCCCAATAAACCATCTAAACTACAGGTTACAGTCCCCAATAAACCATCTGAACTACAGGTTACAGTCCCCAATAAACCATCTAAACTACAGGTTATAGTCCCCAATAAACCATCTAAACTACAGGTCATAGTCCCCAATAAACCATCTAAACTACAGGTTATAGTCCCCAATAAACCATCTGAACTACAGGTTACAGTCCCCAGTAAACCATCTGAACTACAGGTTACAGTCCCCAATAAACCATCTGAACTACAGGTTACAGTCCCCAATAAACCATCTAAACTACAGGTTATAGTCCCCAATAAACCATCTAAACTACAGGTTACAGTCCCCAGTAAACCATCTGAACTACAGGTTATAGTCCCCAATAAACCATCTGAACTACAGGTTATAGTCCCCAATAAACCATCTGAACTACAGGTTACAGTCCCCAAGAAACCATCTGAACTACAGGTTATAGTCCCCAATAAACCATCTGAACTACAGGTTATAGTCCCCAATAAACCATCTGAACTACAGGTTATAGTCCCCAATAAACCATCTGAACTACAGGTTACAGTCCCCAAGAAACCATCTGAACTACAGGTTATAGTCCCCAATAAACCATCTGAACTACAGGTTACAGTCCCCAATAAACCATCTGAACTACAGGTTACAGTCCCCAATAAACCATCTGAACTACAGGTTACAGTCCCCAGTAAACCATCTGAACTACAGGTTATAGTCCCCAATAAACCATCTGAACTACAGGTTATAGTCCCCAATAAACCATTTGAACTACAGGTTATAGTCCCCAGTAAACCATCTGAACTACAGGTTACAGTCCCCAGTAAACCATCTGAACTACAGGTTATAGTCCCCAATAAACCATCTGAACTACAGGTTATAGTCCCCAGTAAACCCTCTGAACTACAGGTTATAGTCCCCAGTAAACCATCTGAACTACAGGTTATAGTCCCCAATAAACCATCGAACTACAGGTTACAGTCCCCAATAAACCATCTGAAATACAGGTTATAGTCCCCAGTAAACCATCTGAACTACAGGTTATAGTCCCCAATAAACCATCTGAACTACAGGTTACAGTCCCCAATAAACCATCTGAACTACAGGTTATAGTCCCCGATAAACCATCTGAACTACAGGTTATAGTCCCCAGTAAACCATCGAACTACAGGTCATAGTCCCCAATAAACCATCTGAACTACAGGTTATAGTCCCCAATAAACCATCTGAACTACAGGTTACAGTCCCCAGTAAACCATCTGAACTACAGGTTATAGTCCCCAATAAACCATCTGAACTACAGGTTACAGTCCCCAATAAACCATCTGAACTACAGGTTACAGTCCCCAATAAACCATCTGAACTACAGGTTATAGTCCCCAGTAAACCATCTGAACTACAGGTTATAGTCCCCAATAAACCATCTGAACTACAGGTTATAGTCCCCAGTAAACCCTCTGAACTACAGGTTATAGTCCCCAGTAAACCATCTGAACTACAGGTTATAGTCCCCAATAAACCATCGAACTACAGGTTACAGTCCCCAATAAACCATCTGAAATACAGGTTATAGTCCCCAGTAAACCATCTGAACTACAGGTTATAGTCCCCAGTAAACCATCTGAACTACAGGTTATAGTCCCCAATAAACCATCTGAACTACAGGTTATAGTCCCCAATAAACCATCTGAACTACAGGTTATAGTCCCCAATAAACCATCTAAACTACAGGTTATAGTCCCCAATAAACCATCTGAACTACAGGTTACAGTCCCCAATAAACCATCTGAACTACAGGTTACAGTCCCCAATAAACCATCTGAACTACAGGTTATAGTCCCCAATAAACCATCTGAACTACAGGTTACAGTCCCCAATAAACCATCTGAACTACAGGTTACAGTCCCCAATAAACCAATGTATTTATACTGTGAGATACCATCAGCCGTCCAAACCAAAGCCAATATTCAGTTCTGAGAGATAACAGATAACACAAGATAACCTTGAACGATATAGAGAGAGAGCATCAAAATAGTTCCGTAGAAATATTCAGAATACTATTCAGCTACATTCACAACATACCACAGTGCTGAGTGAGGTTGAGATCCCTGATAGTTAGTGGGTTAGTCAGAGGGTTGAGATCCCTGATAGTTAGTGGGTTAGTCAGAGGGTTGAGATCCCTGATAGTTAGTGGGTTAGTCAGAGGGTTGAGATCCCTGATAGTTAGTGGGTTAGTCAGAGGGTTGAGATCCCTGATAGTTAGTGGGTTAGTCAGAGGGTTGAGATCCCTGATAGTTAGTGGGTTAGTCAGAGGGTTGAGATCCCTGATAGTTAGTGGGTTAGTCAGAGGGTTGAGATCCCTGATAGTTAGTGGGTTAGTCAGAGGGTTGAGATCCCTGATAGTAAGTGGGTTAGTCAGAGGGTTGAGATCCCTGATAGTTAGTGGGTTAGTCAGAGGGTTGAGATCCCTGATAGTTAGTGGGTTAGTCAGAGGGTTGAGATCCCTGATAGTAAGTGGGTTAGTCAGAGGGTTGAGATCAAAATCAAATAAAATCCACTTGTATTGGCCACACACACAAATGCTTGTGCTTCTAGTTCCGCCAGTGCAGTAAGTGAGTTAGTCAGAAGGTTGAGATCTCAGAGGGAGAGAGGGAGAGAGAGAGAGAGAGAGAGAGAAAGAGAGAGAAAGAAAGAAAGAAAGAGAGAGAGAGAGAGGGGGAGAGGGAGAGAGAGAGAGGGACAGAGAGAGAGAGAGAGAGAGAGAGAGAGAGAGAGAGAGGGAGAGAGAGAAAGGGACAGAGAGAGAGAGGTAGGGTGAGAGAGAGAGAGGGGGGGGAGAACATAGCAGCCCATGAATTTAAGCAACAGCAGTAACAAAGAAGAAGCAACAGCAACAACAACAACAAGACACAACAGGAAGAAACAACAGCCGCAGGAAGCAACAACAAAGCGGAATAGTCACAACGGCTCTTTTTGAAGCTGGTTATCTATTCACGCATGTGAATGAGAAGCATGAGAGGAAGGACAAGCCAAACGTCCACCTGGCTGTGTGACCGTATGTGTCCATTGTCTCAGTGGCCACTCCCTCTCCAAACACCAGGACAACCAGGACACTGGCTGAGTCCCAAATGGCACCCAATGCCCTTCATAGTGAACTAGTTAGCACAGGAAACAGGGTGCCATTGGGGACGGACAGTGATTTAAAAGTCAAGCGAACCATTGGGTGACTCACCGCGGCGCTTGTCTTTGATGCCTCCAATACCGCGTCAGATACTCTGCCAGGACTCACTTGAAAAGCCTATGAACACACACATAGACAGGTCTGGTCTGGTACACTATGAACACACACATAGACAGGTCTGGTACACTATGAACACACACATAGACAGGTCTGGTACACTATGAACACACACATAGACAGGTCTGGTCTGGTACACTATGAACACACACATAGACAGGTCTGGTCTGGTACACTATGAACACACACATAGACAGGTCTGGTCTGGTACACTATGAACACACACATAGACAGGTCTGGTCTGGTACACTATGAACACACACATAGACAGGTCTGGTCTGGTACACTATGAACACACATAGACAGGTCTGGTCTGGTACACTATGAACACACACATAGACAGGTCTGGTCTGGTACACTATGAACACACATAGACAGGTCTGGTCTGGTACACTATGAACACACACATAGACAGGTCTGGTACACTATGAACACACACATAGACAGGTCTGGTCTGGTACACTATGAACACACACATAGACAGGTCTGGTCTGGTACACTATGAACACACACATAGACAGGTCTGGTCTGGTACACTATGAACACACACATAGACAGGTCTGGTCTGGTACACTATGAACACACACATAGACAGGTCTGGTCTGGTACACTATGAACACACACATAGACAGGTCTGGTCTGGTACACTATGAACACACACATAGACAGGTCTGGTCTGGTACACTATGAACACACACATAGACAGGTCTGGTCTGGTACACTATGAACACACACATAGACAGGTCTGGTCTGGTACACTATGAACACACACATAGACAGGTCTGGTCTGGTACACTATGAACACACACATAGACAGGTCTGGTCTGGTACACTATGAACACACATAGACAGGTCTGATCTGGTACACTATGAACACACACATAGACAGGTCTGGTCTGGTACACTATGAACACACATAGACAGGTCTGGTCTGGTACACTATGAACACACACATAGACAGGTCTGGTACACTATGAACACACACATAGACAGGTCTGGTCTGGTACACTATGAACACACACATAGACAGGTCTGGTCTGGTACACTATGAACACACATAGACAGGTCTGGTCTGGTACACTATGAACACACACATAGACAGGTCTGGTACACTATGAACACACACATAGACAGGTCTGGTCTGGTACACTATGAACACACACATAGACAGGTCTGGTCTGGTACACTATGAACACACATAGACAGGTCTGGTCTGGTACACTATGAACACACACATAGACAGGTCTGGTCTGGTACACTATGAACACACACATAGACAGGTCTGGTCTGGTACACTATGAACACACATAGACAGGTCTTGTCTGGTGCACTATGAACACACACATAGACAGGTTTGGTCTGGTCTGGTCTGGTACACTATGAACACACATAGACAGGTCTGGTCTGGTCTGGTACACTATGAACACACATAGACAGGTCTGGTCTGGTCAGGTCAAATCAAACCAAATCAAATCAATTTTTATTTGTCACATACACATGGTTAGCAGATGTTAATGCGAGTGTAGCGAAATGCTTGTGCTTCTAGTTCTGACAATGCAGTGATAATCAACAAGTAATCTAACTAACAATTCCAAAACTACTGTCTTATACACAGTGTAAGGGGATAAGGAATATGTACATAAGGATATATGAATGAGTGATGGTACAGAGCAGCATACAGTAGATGGTATCGAGTACAGTATATACATATGAGATGAGTGTGTAGACAAAGTAAACAAAGTTGCATAGTTAAAGTGGCTAGTGATACATGTATTACATAAGGATGCAGTCGATGATGTAGAGTACAGTATATACATATGCATATGAGATGAATAATGTAGGGTAAGTAACATTATATAAGGTAGCATTGTTTGAAGTGGCTAGTGATATATTTACATCATTTCCCATCAATTCCCATTATTAAAATGGCTGGAGTTGGGTCAGTGTCAATGACAGTGTGTTGGCAGCAGCCACTCAATGTTAGTGGTGGCTGTTTAACAGTCTGATGGCCTTGAGATAGAAGCTGTTTTTCAGACTCTCGGTCCCAGCTTTGATGCACCTGTACTGACCTCGCCTTCTGGATGATAGCGGGGTGAACAGGCAGTGGTAATAATAATAATATATGCCATTTAGCAGACGCTTTTATCCAAAGCGACTTACAGTCATGTGTGCATACATTCTACGTATGGGTGGTCCCGGGAATCGAACCCACTACCCTGGCGTTACAAGCGCCATGCTCTACCAACTGAGCTACAGAAGGAGTGGTTCGGGTGGTTGATGTCCTTTACGATCTTTATGGCCTTCCTGTAACAACGGGTGGTGTAGGTGTCCTGGAGGGCAGGTAGTTTGCCCCCGGAGATGTGTTGTGCAGTCCTCACTACCCTCTGGAGAGCCTTACGGTTGAGGGCGGAGCAGTTGCCGTACCAGGCGGTGATACAGCCCGCCAGGATGCTCTCGATTGTGCATCTGTAGAAGTTTGTGAGTGCTTTTGGTGACAAGCCGAATTTCTTCAGCCTCCTGAGGTTGAATAGGCGCTGCTGCGCCTTCTTCACGACGCTGTCAGTGTGAGTGGACCAATTCAGTTTGTCTGTGATGTGTATGCCGAGGAACTTAAAACTAGCTACCCTCTCCACTACTGTTCCATCGATGTGGATAAGGGGGGTGTTCCCTCTGCTGTTTCCTGAAGTCCACAATCACCTCCTTAGTTTTGTTGACGTTGAGTGTGAGGTTATTTTCCTGACACCACACTCCGAGGGCCCTCACCTCCTCCCTGTAGGCCGTCTCGTCGTTGTTGGTAATCAAGCCTACCACTGTTGTGTCGTCCGCAAACTTGATGATTGAGTTGGAGGCGTGCGTGGCCACGCAGTCGTGGGTGAACAGGGAGTACAGGAGAGGGCTCAGAACGCACCCTTGTGGGGCTCCCGTGTTGAGGATCAGCGGGGAGGAGATGTTGTTGCCTACCCTCACCACCTGGGGGCGGCCCGTCAGGAAGTCCAGTACCCAGTTGCACAGGGCGGGGTCGAGACCCAGAGTCTCGAGCTTGATGACGAGCTTGGAGGGTACTATGGTGTTGAATGCCGAGCTGTAGTCGATGAACAGCATTCTCACATAGGTATTCCTCTTGTCCAGGTGGGTTAGGGCAGTGTGCAGTGTGGTTGAGATTGCATCGTCTGTGGACCTATTTGGGCGGTAAGCAAATTGGAGTGGGTCTAGGGTGTCAGGTAGGGTGGAGGTGATATGGTCCTTGACTAGTCTCTCAAAGCACTTCATGATGACGGAAGTGAGTGCTACGGGGCGGTAGTCGTTTAGCTCAGTTACCTTAGCTTTCTTGGGAACAGGAACAATGGTGGCCCTCTTGAAGCATGTGGGAACAGCAGACTGGTATAGGGATTGATTGAATATGTCCGTAAACACACCGGCCAGCTGGTCTGCGCATGCTCTGAGGGCGCGGCTGGGGATGCCGTCTGGGCCTGCAGCCTTGCGAGGGTTAACACGTTTAAATGTCTTACTCACCTCGGCTGCAGTGAAGGAGAGACCGCATGTTTTCGTTGCAGGCCGTGTCAGTGGCACTGTATTGTCCTCAAAGCGGGCAAAAAGTTATTTAGTCTGCCTGGGAGCAAGACATCCTGGTCCGTGACTGGGCTGGGTTTCTTCTTGTAGTCCGTGATTGACTGTAGACCCTGCCACATGCCTCTTGTGTCTGAGCCATTGAATTGAGATTCCACTTTGTCTCTGTACTGACGCTTAGCTTGTTTAATAGCCTTGCGGAGGGAATAGCTGCATTGTTTATATTCGGACATGTTACCAGACACCTTGCCCTGATTAAAAGCAGTGGTTTGCGGTTTCAGTTTCACGCGAATGCTGCCATCAATCCACGGTTTCTGGTTTGGGAATGTTTTTATCGTTGCTATGGGAACGACATCTTCGACGCACGTTCTAATGAACTCGCATCAGTCTGGTCTGGTCTGGTCTGGTCAGGTCTGGTCTGGTCAGGTCTGGCCTGGTACACTACGAACACACATAGACAGGTCTGGTCTTGTCTGGTACACTATGAACACACATAGACAGGTCTGGTCTGGCCTGGTACACTATGAACACACATAGACAGGTCTTGTCTGGTACACTATGAACACACACATAGACAGGTCTGGTCTGGTCTGGTACACTATGAACACACATAGACAGGTCTGGTACACTATGAACACACATAGACAGGTCTTGTCTGGTGCACTATGAACACACATAGACAGGTCTGGTCTGGTATACTATGAACACACACATAGACAGGTTTGGTCTGGTCTGGTCTGGTCTGGTACACTATGAACACACATAGACAGGTCTGGTCTGGTACACTATGAACACACATAGACAGGTCTGGTCTGGTCTGGTACACTATGAACACACATAGACAGGTCTGGTCTGGTACACTACGAACACACATAGACAGGTCTGGTCTGGTCTGGTACACTATGAACACACACATAGACAGGTTTGGTCTGGTCTGGTCTGGTCTGGTACACTACGAACACACATAGACAGGTCTGGTCTGGTCTGGTACACTATGAACACACATAGACAGGTCTGGTCTGGTCTGGTCTGGTCTGGTCTGGTCAGGTCTGGCCTGGTACACTACGAACACACATAGACAGGTCTGGTCTGGTCTGGTACACTACGAACACACATAGACAGGTCTGGTCTGGTCTGGTCTGGTCTGGTCAGGTCTGGCCTGGTACACTATGAACACACATAGACAGGTCTGGTCTGGTCTGGTACACTATGAACACACATAGACAGGTCTGGTCAGGTCTGGTACACTATGAACACACATAGACAGGTCTTGTCTGGTACACTATGAACACACACATAGACAGTCTTATCGATCTGCTACAAAACCCCCTGTTAGTCTAACTGGTCTGTCTGCTACGCTCTACTGACACGTTGGTCCTTCCTGTTTGGCCCTGTCCGGGGGTATCATCGGATGGGGCCACAGTGTCTCCTGACCCCTCCTGTCTCAGCCTCCAGTATTTATGCTGCAGTAGTTTATGTGTCGGGGGGCTAGGATCAGTCTATTATAACTGGAGTATTTCTCCTGTCTTATCCGGGTCCTGTGTGAATTTAAGTATGCTCCCTCTAATTCTCCCTTTCTTTCTCTCGCAGGACCTGAGCTCTAGGACCATGCCTCAGGACTACCTGGTATGATGACTCCTTTTTGTCCCCAGTTCACCTGGCCGTGCTGCTGCTCCAGTTTCAACCCTGACCTGTTCACCGGACGTGCTACCTGTCCCAGACCTGCTGTTTTCAACTCTCTAGAGACAGCAGAAGTGGTAGAGATACTCTTAATGATCGGCTATGAAAAGCCAACTGACATTTACTCCTGAGGTGCTGACCTGTTGCACCCTGGACAACTACTGTGATTATTATTATTTTACCATGCTGGTCATTTATGAACATTTGAACATCTTGGCCATGTTCTGTTATAATCTCCACCCGGCACAGCCAGAAGAGGACTGGCCACCCCTCATAGCCTGGTTCCTCTCTAGGTTTCTCCCTGGGTTTTGGTCTTTCTAGGGAGTTTTTCCTAGCCACTGTGCTTCTACACCTGCATTGTCTGCTGTTTGGGGTTTTAGGCTGGGTTTCTGTACAGCACTTTGAGACATCAGCTGATCTAAGAAGGGCTTTATAAATACATTTGATTTGGTCAGTCTGCTACTCTCTCTACTGACACGTTGGACAGTCTGCTACTCTCTCTACTGACACGTTGGTCAGTCTGCTACTCTCTCTACTGACACGTTGGTCAGTCTGCTACTCTCTCTACTGACACGTTGGTCAGTCTGCTACTCTCTCTACTGACACGTTGGTCAGTCTGCTACTCTCTCTACTGACACGTTGGTCAGTCTGCTACTCTCTACTGGCACGTTGGTCAGTCTGCTACTCTCTCTACTGACACATTGGTCAGTCTGTTACTCTCACTACTGACACGTTGGTCAGTCTGTTACTCTCTCTACTGACACGTTGGTCAGTCTGCTACTCTCTCTACTGACACGTTAGTCTTGGTCAGTCTGCTACACTCTCTACTGACAAGTTGGTCAGTCTGCTACTCTCTCTACTGACACGTTGGTCAGTCTGCTACTCTCTCTACTGACACGTTGGTCAGTCTGCGTTGGTCAGTCTGCTCTCTCTACTGACACGTTGGTCAGTCTGCTACTCTCTACTGACACGTTGGTCAGTCTCTCTACTGACACGTTGTCAGTCTGCTACTCTCTCTACTGACACGTTGGTCAGTCTGCTACTCTCTCTACTGACACGTTGGTCAGTCTGCTACTCTCTCTACTGACACGTTGGTCAGTCTGCTACTCTCTCTACTGACACGTTGGTCAGTCTGCTACTCTCTCTACTGACACGTTGGTCAGTCTGCTACTCTCTCTACTGACACGTTGGTCAGTCTGCTACTCTCTCTACTGACACGTTGGTCAGTCTGCTACTCTCTCTACTGACACGTTGGTCAGTCTGCTACTCTCTCTACTGACACGTTAGTCTAATTGGTCAGTCTGTTACTCTCTCTACTGACAAGTTGGTCAGTCTGCTACTCTCTCTACTGACACGTTGGTCAGTCTGCTACTCTCTCTACTGACACGTTGGTCAGTCTGCTACTCTCTCTACTGACACGTTGGTCAGTCTGCTACTCTCTCTACTGACACGTTGGTCAGTCTGCTACTCTCTACTGGCACGTTGGTCAATCTGCTACTCTTTCTACTGACACATTGGTCAGTCTGCTACTCTCACTACTGACACGTTGGTCAGTCTGCTACTCTCTCTACTGACACGTTGGTCAGTCTGCTACTCTCTCTACTGACACATTTCAATCTGTCTACTGACACGTTGGTCAGTCTGCTACTCTCTCTACTGACAAGTTGGTCAGTCTGCTACTCTCTCTACTGACACGTTGGTCAGTCTGCTACTCTCTCTGACACTGACACGTTGGTCAGTCTGCTACTCTCTCTACTGACACGTTGGTCAGTCTGCTACTCTCTCTACTGACACGTTGGTCAGTCTGCTACTCTCTCTACTGACACGTTGGTCAGTCTGCTACTCTCTCTACTGACACGTTGGTCAGTCTGCTACTCTTTCTACTGACACGTTGGTCAGTCTGCTACTCTCTACTGTCACGTTGGTCAGTCTGCTACTCTCTCTACTGACACATTGGTCAATCTGCTACTCTCACTACTGACACGTTGGTCAGTCTGCTACTCTCTCTACTGACACGTTGGTCAGTCTGCTACTCTCTCCACTGACACGTTGGTCAGTCTGCTACTCTCTCTACTGACACGTTCAGTCTGCTACTCTTTCTACTGACATTGGTCAGTCTGCTACTCTCTCTACTGACAAGTTGGTCAGTCTGCTACTCTCTCTACTGACACGTTGGTCAGTCTGCTACTCTCTTTACTGACACGTTGGTCAGTCTGCTACTCTCTCTACTGACACGTTGGTCAGTCTGCTACTCTCACTACTGACACGTTGGTCAGTCTGCTACTCTCTCTACTGACACGTTGGTCAGTCTGCTACTCTTGGTCAGTCTGCTACTCTCTCTACTGACAAGTTGGTCAGTCTGCTACTCTCTCTACTGACACGTTGGTCAGTCTGCTACTCTCTCTACTGACACGTTGGTCAGTCTGCTACTCTCTCTACTGACACGTTGGTCAGTCTGCTACTCTCTCTACTGACACGTTGGTCAGTCTGCTACTCTCTCTACTGACACGTTGGTCAGTCTGCTACTCTCTCTACTGACACGTTGGTCAGTCTGCTCTCTCTCTACTGACACGTTGGTCAGTCTGCTCTCTCTCTACTGACACGTTGGTCAGTCTGCTTCTCTCTCTACTGACACGTTGGTCAGTCTGCTACTCTCTCTACTGACACGTTGGTCAGTCTGCTTCTCTCTCTACTGACACATTAATCTAATTTATGCTCAATCCGCCTCTCTTTCTCTCTTCTCTTCCTGTGTGACTAAATATTTCTAGGTGCAGGTGAGTCAGTGGGCCTGAGTCCTGCTGTCCTGTCCTGTTGTCCTGTCTAGTCCTCCTGTCCTGTCCTGTCCTGTCCTGCTGTACTGTCCGATGCCTGCCTGAGACTGTGAAATGACTGCTTGCTAGAATTCATGGCATGTTGCGTCAGAAGAAGCAGGAAGGAAGACAGGATGAGGATGAGCATTTGGTGTGACATAGGTTTGGACAGCAAACATCAGAGCAGGGAAGCAGGACAGGACAGGAGGACAGGACAGGAGGACAGGACAGGAGGACAGGGGACAGGGAGGACAGGAGGACAGGACAGGGGACAGGACAGGAGGACAGGACAGGAGGACAGGACAGGAGGACAGGGGACAGGACAGCAGGACAGGACAGGAGGACAGGACAGGGGACAGGACAGGAGGACAGGACAGGAGGACTCGCAGGGAAGCAGGACAGGACAGCAGGACAGGGGACAGACAGGACAGGAGGACAGGACAGGAGGACAGGACAGGAGGACTCGCAGGGAAGCAGGACAGGACAGCAGGACAGGACAGGGACACAGGACAGGGACACAGGACAGGAGGACTTGCAGGGAAGCAGGACAGGACAGGGCAGGGGGACAGGACAGGAGGACTGGCAGGGAAGCAGGACAGGACAGGGCAGGAGGACAGGACAGGAGGACTGTCAGGGAAGCAGGACAGGACAGGGCAGGAGGACAGGACAGGAGGACAGGACAGGGGGACAGGACAGGAGGACAGGACAGCAGGACAGGACAGGGGGACAGGACAGGAGGACAGGACAGGAGGACTCGCAGGGAAGCAGGACAGGACAGCAGGACAGGACAGGGGGACAGGACAGGGGGACAGGACAGGAGGACTTGCAGGGAAGCAGGACAGGACAGGGCAGGGGGACAGGACAGGAGGACTGGCAGGGAAGCAGGACAGGACAGGGCAGGAGGACAGGACAGGAGGACTGTCAGGGAATCAGGACAGGACAGCAGGACAGGACAGGGGACAGGACAGGAGGACAGGACAGGAGGACTGGCAGGGAAGCAGGACAGGACAGGGGACAGGACAGGAGGACTGGCAGGGAAGCAGGACAGGACAGCAGGACAGGACAGGGGACAGGACAGGAGGACAGGACAGGAGGACTGGCAGGGAAGCAGGACAGGACAGCAGGACAGGACAGGGGACAGGACAGGGGGACAGGACAGGAGGACAGGACAGGGGGACAGGACAGGGACACGTGACAGGAGGACTTGCAGGGAAGCAGGACAGGACAGGGCAGGGGGACAGGACAGGAGGACTGTCAGGGAAGCAGGACAGGACAGGGCAGGAGGACAGGACAGGAGGACAGGACAGGACAGGACAGGACAGGAGGACAGGACAGGACAGCAGGACAGGACAGGGGGACAGGACAGGAGGACAGGACAGGAGGACTCGCAGGGAAGCAGGACAGGACAGCAGGACAGGACAGAGGGACAGGACAGGGGGACTGGCAGAGAAGCAGGACAGGACAGGGCAGGAGGACAGGACAGGAGGACTGTCAGGGAAGCAGGACAGGACAGGGCATGAGGACAGGACAGGAGAACAGGACAGGAGGTCTGTCAGTGAAGCAGGACAGGACAGGGCAGGGTGACAGGACAGGAGGACTGGCAGGGAAGCAGGACAGGACAGGGCAGGGGGACAGGACAGGAGGACTGGCAGGGAAGCAGGACAGGACAGGGCAGGAGGACAGGACAGGAGGACTGTCAGGGAAGCAGGACAGGACAGGGCATGAGGACAGGACAGGAGGACAGGACAGATGTGTCATTCATTAAAGAATTTTAACTGTGTCCCAAATGGCCCCCTCTTGCTCTATGGTCCTCGCTCAACAGTAGTACACTATGTATGGAATAGGGTGGCATTAAGGAATAGGGTGGTATTAGGGAATAGGGCGGTATTGGGGAATAGGGTGTTATTAGGGAATAGGGTGGTATTATGGAATAGGGTGGAATTATGGAATAGGGTGGAATTAGGGAATAGGGTGGTATTTGGGGAATAGGGTGTTATTAGGGAATAGGGGCGGTATTGGGGAATAGGGTGGTATTAGGGAATAGGCGGTATTGGGGAATAGGGTGTTATTAGGGAATAGGGTGGTATTATGGAATAGTGGTGGAATTATGGAATAGGGTGGTATTAAGGAATAGGGTGGGGTGGTGGTATTAGGGAATAGGGTGGTATTAGGGAATAGGAATAGGGTGGTATTAAGGAATAGGGTGGTATTATGGAATAGGGTGGTATTAGGGAATAGGGTGGTATTAAGGAATAGGGTGGTATTAGGGAATAGGGTGGTATTAATGAATAGGGTGGTATTATGGAATTGGGTGGTATTATGGAATAGGGTGGTATTAGGGAATAGGGTGGTATTAGGGAATAGGGTGGTA
>NC_068450.1:8852645-8907645 GCF_023373465.1 Oncorhynchus keta | reverse complement strand
CACAGCAATTCCATCAGAGCAGCAAGATTTGTGACCTGTTGCCACAAGAAAAGGGCAACCAGTGAAGAACAAACACCATTGTAAATACAACCCATATTTATGTTTATTTATTTTCCCTTGTGTACTTTAACCATTTGTACATTGTTACAACACTGTATATAGACATAATATGACATTTGTAATGTCTTTATTATTTTGTAACGTCTGTGAGTGTAATGTTTACTGTTCATTTTTATTGTTTATTTCACTTTGTATATTATCTTCTTCACTTGCTTTGGCAATGTTAACATACAGTATATAGATAGATAAAGAGAGACAGATAGATACAGTGGGGCAAACAAGTATTTAGTCAGCCACCAATTGTGCAAGTTCTCCCACTTAAAAAGATGAGAGAGGCCTGTAATTTTCATCATAGGTACACTTCAACTATGACAGACAAAATTAGAAAAAAAAATCCATAAAATCAAATTGTAGGATTTTTTATGAATTTATTTGCAAATTATGGTCACAGGGACGGGCCACTGATTGAGCAGAGCCCTAACCTTATGAAAACCCAAATCTCTCATTTAGAAGCTCGAATCACATTTCATCCCATCATGAATAATTTCATATTCAAACATTTAAATTGAACAACAATTCCATGTGAATCCGATAACTCTGATGTGTAGACTTTCCACTGTAGTGTTTATGTCATCTTATCATTGATGAGAATGTCTCAGATGACAACCGAACTGACATCATATTCATTAAGTACCACCACATATGTTCAATTGGTCTGATTACCAGAATATTGTTCATTTCCCCCCCACCTTCTGATGTTCTCAGAATCTCTATGTTAACCAAGGGGTTTGCAAATGTAACATCAGTAGGGTAGAGAGGAAAAAGGGGGGGAGAGGTATTTATGACTGTCATGAATCTATCCCCAGGCCAACGTCATGACACAGCAAATGCTCTGGAAAACAACAGAAACCTGAAAACACTGTCCAACCTGGAACTGAATGAGTAATGTTTAGTCTGAACCTATATTTTGTTTCCAAAAGCTAAGAAGAAAAATACATGACATTACTTTATAAGGACTGAATGCTAAATTAAGGCTGCCAAGTCTGATACAGCTTCAATTAGCACTGACATGTCAAGTGAGAGGTGTCAAAGCCCTTTAGCCCAACAATGGCAGGAGAGTCTCACAGTCTACTCCTACCAAATGGAGAGGCCTTTCAAGCTGCCTCTCACTGTTCAGAGGTAATTAAAATACAGTACCCTGTGTGTGTAAAGAATGATAACGCAAGATACGATCACAAAATGAAGCTCCATATGAAAAATCAAGAGACATTTTTTACTGACTCTTATAAAAATGGGAACATCAGCAACCCCATCTTCCACACAAACCACCCCCTTACATGGCACAGTGCTATATTAGCACACTACCCCTCTGTTAGGAGAGGGGTTGTTAACGTGGGGTGGAAACTCAGGATACTAGACAACGAGGAATCTGAGTCAGCTAATATACATCTCTATAAGTCTGGAACAGTAATGGTACAGGGCAACCCCAAACAGTTTCAGCTGGACTTTCACCTAATCAAAGAATTAGCCCAGCAGGAGAACTGCAGTCTTACGATGTCATCTACAAAAGCTTAAAACCAAACTGGATGCTCTCCCTTGAGAAAGATACACCCACCCCGAGCGGGTCAGACCAGACCTCTTCATTATATAACCCCACAGACGAGCAACCCAAGCAGAAATTCAACCTCCCAGCACAGAGTGCTACCCCCTCATTGGAATGAAGGATACATTTACCCAGCTGGAGGTAAGGCAGGTGGAGCCGGAACAGCAGGTGATTACACTCCAGTCAGCACAGACCCAGACAACAGTCCAGCACAACAACACCCCCTTAACCAGACCCGGAGAGCTGGAGATGGAAAGAGACATATCTGCACTCTGGACTGGTGAGACAACTTCAACAATATAAAAAGCAAGAGCAGGAGAAGAACAGAGCACTAGAGGAGAGGATCAGACTGCTGGGGGAGAGGGTGAGGGGGATGGCGAGAACAACCCACGAGAGAGGTGGCCACCCCTGCAGAGAAGCCAGCAGACCAGCCCACCTCAGCTACCGACTAAAGCCTTGACATCACAGCAGAACAGAGAAATGAAGAACCCCAAGCCCAGGGGTGTAACGGCCTTCTTCGTTTGTCAAAAGAGAGTCGGACCGAAATGGTTACTCATGTCTTTAATGAAGAGAAATGACGATACATGAAATAACTTTAAATAATACAAAACAACAAACGGAACGTGAAACCTAATTATAGCCTATCTGGTGAAACTACACAGAGACAGGAACAATCACCCACAAAATACACAGTGAAACCATGGCTACCTAAATACGGTTCCCTATCAGAGACAACAAGAATCACCTGACTCTGATTGAGAACCGCCTCAGGCATCCAAGCCTAAACTACACACACCCCTAATCAACCACAATCCCAATGCCTACAAAAACCCCAATACGACAACACAAAAAACCCATGTCACACCCTGGCCTGAACAAATATATAGCGAAAACACAAAATACAATGACCAAGGCGTGACAAGGGGATCTCACCCCCTCTGAGCACCCCCCTGTCAGCCACCCTGATAGCCCTCCTGACAACTCCCCCCCCCCCACACCCACTGAGGACATACACAAGACACAGATTGTTCTCCTTATGGACTCAAATGGGAAATATATACAACAACAAAAAAATATATACAACAACAAAAAAAATATATACAACAACAAAAAAAATATATACAACAACAAAAAAATATATACAACAACAAAAAAATATATACAACAACAAAAAAATATATACAACAACAAAAAATATATACAACAACAAAAAAATATATACAACAACAAAAAAATATATACAACAACAAAAAAATATATACAACAACAAAAAAATATATACGGGGGGAAAAAAAAAATCCCCAAACACAGTGTGTCTAAACTCTGGTGTCCAAACACCCAGCGCGCCCTAGATCTTCTGTCTGAGGATGAACTAGGGTCACCCAGCCACATAATAATACACACAGGCACAAACAACCTGAGAGCACAGTAGGAAAGGGTGGCCACAGCACTGAAGGGAGTGATTGAAAAAGCTTCTTCTACTTTCCTCAGAGCACAAGTGGTTATCTCCACCCTGCTACCACAAAAAGACTTCCACCCTGCTACCATACAACGGGTAAACGCAAGTATTTCCCATGACTGTGCCTCAAAACCAAATGTTTTCCTGGTCCATCACTCCACCCTGGACTTGAACATGCTCTATGACCAGGTCCACCTATACAAGGCAGCAGTGCCCACCTTTGCCCGGACTCTAAAGGACATCTCTCTCAAACGCAGCCCCAACACTTCATACAGGAGCAACAGATCAATAGACACCCCACCCATACCAGCGAGACACTCTCCCAGACCTGTGGGACCCCCACCCTCCCCCTTCACATAGGACCCACACCAAGAGGACCTACATCCAGTCCACAACACCACCAGCCACATACACCCCCCCCAACCAATCAACACCCCCCCAAGTCAACCATGACCGCACTCCATTTAGGTCCCCTCAGATCAGACCTATGCCCCTCCTGCCCACTCCATGCCCCCCACTCCTGCAAAGAGGGCCACAACATGGAAGTCACACATACACCCAGGCATCGAGCGGGAAAACAGGCCCAACCCCCACTCTTACACTAGCCCAAGCCAATGGCATGTACCAGATGCTCAGCAGGCTCTGCTCACACTCACTGGCCTGAGGCCAAACCACACAACAAACAACATTGGACACTTTATGGAACTCAAAGCCTTCACTATCTCATCCTGGAATATCCAAGACCTGAGGTCATCTGCCTTTGGCCTAAAGAGCAGGATTCTGGACTTTATCAATGAAAACAGAAATACAGACATTGTCACCCTACAAGAAACCTGGTATAGAGGAAAAGGACCCACTGGTTGCCCTCTAGGTTACAAGAACCTGACACCCTCAGCACACAGGGGCACAAACACCTGCCTGGAGGTGACAGCATTCCCTCCTCCATATGAGCCCTAGGCACAACTATGACAACATAACCAACAAAACAGGTCACAACTCCTGCAGCTCTGTCGCACGCTGGGTCTGTACATAGTCAACGGTAGGCTTCGCGGGTAGGTACACCTATAGCTCATCTCTTGGCAGTATTACTGTAGACTACTTAATCACTGACCTCAACCCAGAGTCTCTCAGAGCGTTCACAGTCAGCCCACTGACACCCCTGTCAGACCACAGCAAAATCACAGTCTACCTGAACAGAGCAATACTCAATCATGAGGCATCAAAGCCAAGGGAACTGAGTAATATTAAGAAATGCTATAGATGGTAGGAATGTAGTTTGGAAACCTACCAAAAAACAATTAGGCAACAACAAATTCAATCCCTTTTAGACAACTTCCTGGACAAAATGTTCCACTGTAATAGTGAAGGTATAAACTTGGCAGTAGAAACAGTATATTAACAGTATATTTGAGCTCTCAGCTTCCCAACAAATCTAAAAATCTCAAATAGAAAACCAAACAAAATGAACAACAATGACAAATGAAGAATGCAAAAACCTAAGAAAGAAATTGAGAAACCTAAACAACCAAAAACACAGAGACCCAGAAAACCTGAGCCGACACCTTCACTATGGTGAATCACTAAAACAATACAGAAATACACTACGGATGAAGTAGGAACAGCACATCAGAAATCAGCTCAATATAATTGAAGAATCCATAGACTCTAACCACTTCTGGGAAAATTGGAAAACACTAAACCAACAACAACACGAAGAGTTATCTATCCAAAATGGAGATGTGTGGGTAAACCACTTCTCCAATCTTTTTGGCTCTATAACAAAGAACAAATAGCAAAACATATACATGATTAAATACACATCGTAGAATCAACTATTAAAGACCAGAACTCACTGGAATCTCCAATTACATTGAATGAGCTACAGGACAAAATAAAAACACTCCAACTCAAAAAGGCCTGTGGTGTTGATGGTATCCTCAATGAAATGATCAAATATACAGACAACAAATTCCAATTAGCTATACTAAAACTCTTTAAAATCATCTTTAGCTCTGGCATCTTCCCCAATATTTGGAACCAAGGACTGATCAGCCCAATCCACATAAGTGGAGACAAATTTGACCCCAATAACTACCGTGGGATAAGCGTCAACAGCATCCTAGAGGAAATCCTCTGCATTATCATTATCAGCAGACTCGTACATTTCCTCAGTGAAAACAATGTACTGAGCAAATGTCAAATTTGCTTTTTACCAAATTATCGTACGACAAACCCAATTACCGTAAAACATTACATTACATTTAAGTCATTTAGCAGACGCTCTTATCCAGAGCGACTTACAAATTGGTGCATTCACCTTATGACAGACCATGTATTCACCCTGCACACCCTAATTGACAAACAAACCAAAACAAAGGCAAAGTCTTCTTATGCTTATTAATGGAAAGTGGTGTTGGGGGTAAAACATATGACATTATAAAATCCATGTACACAAACAACAATTGTGTCGTTAAAATAGGCAAAAAACACACATTTCTTCCACCAGGGTCGTGGGGTGAGACAGGGATGCAGATGAAGCCCCACCCTCTTCAACATATATGTCAACTAATTGGCGCGGGCACTAGAACAGTCTGCAGCACCCGGCCTCACCCTACTAGAATCTGAAGTCAAATGTCTACTGTTTGCTGATGACCTGGTGCTTCTGTCACCAACCAAGGAGGGCCTACAGCAGCATCTAGATCTTCTGCACAGATTTTGTCAGACCTGGGCACTGACAGTAAATCTCAGAAAGACCTAAATTATTGTGTTCCAAAAAAAGTCCAGTCGCTAGGACCACAAATACAAATTCCATCTAGACACCGTTGCCCTAGAGCACACAAAAACCGATACATACCTAAACATCAGCACCACAGGTAACTTCCACAAAGCCGTGAACGTTCTGAGAGACAAGGCAAGAAGGGCATTATATGCATTCAAAAGGAACATCAAATTTGACATACCAATTAGGATTTGGCTAAAAATACTTGAATCAGTTATAGAACCCATTGCCCTTTATGGTTGTGAGGTTTGGGGTCCGCTCACCAACCAAGAATTCACAAAATGGGACAAAGGCCGCCGTAGGCAGACCTGGCTCTCAAGAGAAGACAGGCTATGTGCACACTGCCCACAAAATGAGGTGGAAACTGAGCTGCACTTCCTAACCTCCTGCCAAATGTATGACCATATTAGAGAGACATATTTCCCTCAGATTACACAGATCCACAAAGAATTTAGAAACAAATCCAATTTTGATAAACTCCCATATCTACTGGGTGAAATTCCAACGGTGTGGGATCACAGACAGACAGACAGACAGACAGACAGACAGACAGACAGACAGACAGACAGACAGACAGACAGACAGACAGACAGACAGACAGATAGATAGATAGATAGATAGATAGATAGATAGATAGATAGATAGATAGATAGATAGATAGATAGATAGATAGAGGGGAGGCAATGTTATTAGTGGGATCCATGAGTTTTTAAGTACACAAGCTTGAGCTGCAAGCTAGGCAATGTGAGCTGATGGATGTGGAAATCGACAGTAGCCACGTGTTTAAAGAGCCTGAACGAGAGGAGAGGACAAGAGGAGAGAGGAGGAGAGGAATGGACTGATGGCACAGAGACAGGGCCAAGCAATTCTAATACAGCCACAGCGTACAACTGACAGTCTATCAAATAGCGTTATGTCATCCCCACTATGACATCATGCTAGTCGCTCCCAGGTATTATCCCTTTAGAGCGCTTTCATGGTCAACAGGAAGAGGCTTCATGGTCAACAGGAAAAGGCTTCATGGTTTAAAGAGACAGACATGGTCAACAGGAAGAGGCTTCATGGTCAACAGGAAGAGGCTTCATGGTTTAAAGAGACAGACATGGTCAACAGGAAGAGGCTTCATATGGTTTAAAGAGACAGGCATGGTCAACAGGAAGAGGCTTCATATGGTTTAAAGAGACAGACATGGTCAACAGGAAGAGGCTTCATATGGTTTAAAGAGACAGACATGGTCAACAGGAAGAGGCTTCATATGGTTTAAAGAGACAGACATGGTCAACAGGAAGAGGCTTCATATGGTTTAAAGAGACAGGCATGGTCAACAGGAAGAGGCTTCATATGGTTTAAAGAGACAGGCATGGTCAACAGGAAGAGGCTTCATGGTCAACAGGAAGAGGCATTGTGTATTATTTGATCATATGAGCTAGTACACTACAGTAATGCCTGAACAACAAGGATCTTTATACACAGAGTTGCAAGAGAGAGAGAGTGAACCAAGGGAACAAAATGTAATTAAATACATGAAAGAGGGTATATTCTAAAACAGAATGTGGTTGGGTTCTAAATATAAAGAGATGTTTGCTTAAATTCTAAGCCTTTCTTTCTACTGCGCTGTCATCCCTGCATAATGTTCTCAGACTGGCCACTGCATCATTGGGTCATAACAACAACAACAGCAACAATAACAGCATAAGAATGTCCCGAGGCTGCCGATCTGACTTCAAAGTCTTTTGTCTTAATTCTTTTGGGATCTTCTCAAATTGAAGAAAGTACAATGACAAAAAGCTTAACTTCAGAACTGTGTGTGTGTGTGTGTGTGTGTGTGTGTGTGTGTGTGTGTGTGTGTGTGTGTGTGTGTGTGTGTGTGTGTGTGTGTGTGTGTGTGTGTGTGTGTGTGTGTGTGTGTGTGTGTGTGTACATGTCAGATGTGAGTAACCAGAGCCTGCTGGGAACAGAACAGTGGTTTGAATGAGGATAATATTCCACAGAGCATCTCTCCTGAGACTGATAGGGTTTTTGGGTAACAAGCGTCAATGCTGTTTCACATGGAGGCACAAATACAGGTTTGGAACACAATTAAATGAGAGGCATTTAAGGGAGACCATGTTTGAGTTTCTTTCTTTCTCTCTCTCGGAGGACCTGAGCCCTAGGACCATGCCTCAGGACAACCTGGCATGATGACTCCTTGTTGTCCCCAGTCCACCTGGCCGTGCTGCTTCTCCAGTTTAAACTGTTCTGCCTGCGTCTATGGAACCCTGACCTGTTCACCGGACGTGCTACCTTTCCCAGACCTACTGTTTTCATCTCTCTAGAGCCAGCAGGAGCGGTAGAGATACTCTTAATGATCGGCTATGAAAAGCCAACTGACCAACTGACCTGCTGACTTGCTGCACCCTCGACAACTACTGTGATTATTATTATTTGACCATGCTGGTCATTTATGAACATTTGAACATCTTGGCCATGTTCTTTTATAATCTCCACCCGGAACAGCCAGAAGAGGACTGGCCACCCCTCATAGCCTGGTTCCTCTCTAGGTTTCTTCCTAGGTTTTGGCCTTTCTAGGGAGTTTTTCCTAGCCAACGTGCTTCAACACCTGCATTGCTTGCTGTTTGGGGTTTTAGGCTGGGTTTCTGTACAGCACTTTGAGATATCAGCTGATGTACGAAGGGCTATATAAATACATTTGATTTGATTTGATTTGATTTGAGTCTGGTCTGAGAAATCTGCTTAAGTCAGTCATGATGATTTGTGAGTGTTTTCCCTCTCTGATAGATAGGACTCAATATTGTTCTGAACTTCAGAGTATGTTGATAGTCTTTTACAGTTTCAGTTCAACATACAGTAGAGTACTGTACTGTACACAGTTTAATGAAGATGAAAATGTTCTCAGCCAAGGCAACATTTGTAATCAAAGTGGGGGATTGTAGAACTATAGAATAGTAATGCAGGGATAAATAACAGAGACCTAGGATATATCCTAACCCTGTGGGGGGGGGTTAGGTTTTGTCCCCCTCCCAGTTTTATCATTGGAATGTGATACAAAACGAGGCTACAATATGCTTTAGGACCATGAGGACAGCTCCGAGTGGTCGGATAGGCTGTTTGGAGTGTTCATCCGACTGGACAAAAAAAAAAAGACGTAATAGCCACAAGACAAAGGCACGACGAACGGTTTAAAGGACACATGTCTACAGCGTCACTCACTCCTCCTCACCAGAGACCAGCCAGAGAGCTAAAAATCCCTTTGCGTATTTAACGTTTATAACAAAACATGTGAAAGCAGCCAGGAATCCAGTCATTTAAATTACGTCCACAATGGAGGATTAGGAGGAGGAAGGAATTTCTCAATGTGAATAACTCCATTAAATGAATACTAAAATTACTAGACGTGCAGTCCAGTAGGAAGGCCATTCAGTATTTGACATTTAGTCCTTGGTGTGGTCGAGGGCATTCGTTTCTACAGACTGTAAAATAACTGAAAGGTTATAGACGCAGTAGCTATTATAATATTATGAGCCGTAGAGTACGGTTGATATTATGAATCATAGAGTACGGTTGATATTATGAATCATAGAGTACGGTTGATATTATGAATCGTAGAGTACGGTTGATATTATGAATCATAGAGTACGGTTGATATTATGAATCATAGAGTACGGTTGATATTATGAATCATAGAGTACGGTTGATATTATGAATCATAGAGTACGGTTGATATTATGAATCATAGAGTACGGTTGATATTATGAATCATAGAGTACGGTTGATATTATGAATCGTAGAGTACGGTTGATATTATGAATCATAGAGTACGGTTGATATTATGAATCGTAGAGTACGGTTGATATTATGAATCATAGAGTACGGTTGATATTATGAATCGTAGAGTACGGTTGATATTATGAATCATAGAGTACGGTTGATATTATGAATCATAGAGTACGGTTGATATTATGAATCGTAGAGTACGGTTGATATTATGAATCATAGAGTACGGTTGATATTATGAATCATAGAGTACGGTTGATATTACGAGTCATAGAGTACAGTTTATATTATGAGTCGTAGAGTACAGTTGATATTACGAGTCATAGAGTACAGTTTATATTATGAGTCATAGAGTACAGTTTATATTATGAGTCATAGAGTACAGTTGATATTATGAATCATAGAGTACGGTTGATATTATGAATCGTTAGAAAGACGGTTGATATTATGAATCATAGTTTTCTTTGATGTTTCTGGTTGATATTATGAATCTGAGTGGGTTGATATTATGAATCAATCAGCAGGTGTTAGAGTACAAATGCAGTTGATATTGGGCCTGTTGTATGTACTGTTTGGTGTTGGGGTTTGTGGGTGATGGTTTATATTATGAGTCATAGAGTACAGTTGATATTACGAGTCATAGAGTACAGTTTATATTATGAGTCGTAGAGTACGGTTGATATTTCAGCAGAGTTGAGGTCCTGTAGATGGTGACATGCTGAATACAGGCTCTGGGAATCTGGATGACAGTTGTTACATGAAAGAGTTGCTTTGTTACTTTCTCAGGGTGTCACATCCTGAACATAGTTTTCTTTGTATGTTTCTATGTTTGGTTTGGTCAGGGTGTGATCTGAGTGGGCATTCTATGTTGGATGTCTAGTTTGTCTGTTTCTGTGTTTGGGCCTGATATGGTTCTCAATCAGAGGCAGGTGTTAGTCTTTGTCTCTGATTGGGAGCCATATTTAGGTAGCCTGTTTGGTGTTGGGTTTTGTGGGTGATTGTTCCTGTCTTTGTGTTTGTTCCACCAGATAGGGCTGTTTTCGGTTTTTCACGTTTCTTGTTTTTGTATATTGTTCTATTTTCATCTTTATTAAAGATGTATCACAATAACCACGCTGCGTTTTGGTCCGCCTCTCCTTCAACAGAAGAATCCCGTGACACAGGGATGAATGTTTAGGTAATGTGTCTGAGGTCTCTGGCTTGACTTGTCTTGAGTGGGACTCAGACATATTCAGACAGACAGTATATTCCCATCCGTTTGTAGATCAATATCAAATCACTTCTGGGTATCAATTAAATACCCCCTAATAGTTTTCCATGAAAATGGACACAAATATTTTGACTTTTTAGCAAAACATTTTTGGGGGAAGCAAGGACTGTATTGGATGGTCTGAGTGGGGAGGGGAAAACGTATTGCTGTCATTGGCAGAGTGGTTTGGAACTCTTTGTTTTTGGTCCATTAACCAATTTACTGCCTGTTGATGTCACCAGGCAAGCTGACACTAGTGGTTAGAGCACTGGACTAGGAACCAAAAGGTTGCAAGGTTGAATCGCCGAGCTGACAAGGTACAAATCTGTCGTTCTGCCCCTGAACGAGGCAGTTAACCCACTGTTCCCAGGCCGTCATTGAAAATAACAAGTTGTTAAAGGTTAAAAAATAATAATAATAATAAAATAAACTTCTGTCCATGCAAACAGGCTGATTTCAAGCTCCTGAGTAGATTGTCATTTCAACCAGAAACAATCAGGAAATAAAATGTTCTCACACTTTTACAGTGTTAGTTTCATCAGCTGTTGTACAATATGATACAAAAAAACAGGAAAAACAGAATGCTGACTGCATTGCACCTTGACAGAGTGTCAACTAGTAGTTTGGGAACTCAGTAATAAACCTCTCGATCTACAGAGTTGACCTCTGGGATGTTTTTGAGGAACGAGGTTCCATTTAAATATATTTAAATACTGAACAGACTTAAGACACTATGAATCAGATACTGTACAGACCTGCTATTAATCAGATACTGTACAGACCTGCTATTAATCAGATACTGTACAGACCTGCTATTAATCAGATACTGTACAGACCTGCTATTAATCAGATACTGTACAGACCTGCTATTAATCAGATACTGTACAGACCTGCTATTAATCAGATACTGTACAGACCTGCTATTAATCAGATACTGTACAGACCTGCTATTAATCAGATACTGTACAGACCTGCTATTATTGAGGGTAAAGTATTATTAATCAGATACTGTACAGACCTGCTATTAATCAGGGTTAAGTTCAGGCCTATAGAATAAACAGTATTCCTTTATAGTTTCTACAGCAGCATCTCATCCTTATTCCACCGAGGACTCTGGAGTCAAATAACGGGGTGTAACATCTCGTGAAACATAAAGACACGGATTACCAGTGACGCCAGCCGTTTGTGTTCTGCACGCCGTTGACCCATCCCTGGAGACACTGTATACAAATGTGTTTTTATATTCTTCACACATTCTTTCAGCGGACAGAGGTCCTTTTGCTCCTTCCACCAATAACCAGTTCAGCGACGTCCATGTTTGATTTTGATAACCATGACAACCCACGGGAAATGGTACAAGACAACAACAAAAAAATCCCGCGTCCCAAATGAAACCATCTTCCCTATATAGTGCACTGCTTTTTTTTGGACCGGAGCCCTATGTTCCCTGGTCAAAACTAGTACACTATGTAGTGAACGGGACGTACCCTTTTTCTGAGTGATCTATATGAGAACATAAACACAGGGCCTAGGTTAGTGTGTGTGTGTTTAAGGGATCTGTGTGTGTGTGTGTGTGTGTGTGTGTGTGTGTGTGTGTGTGTGTGTGTATATGTGTGTGTGTTTCAGGGTGTGTGTGTGTGTGTGTGTGTGTGGATGTGTGTGTGTGTGTGTGTGTGTGTGTGTGTGTGTGTGTGTGTGTGTGTTTAAGGGATCTGTGTGTGTGTGTGTGTGTGTGTGTGTGTGTGTGTGTGTGTGTGTGTGTGTGTGTGTGTGTGTGGTGTGTGTGTGTGTGTGTGTGTGTTTAAGGGATCTGTGTGTGTGTGTGTGTGTGTGTGTGTGTGTGTGTGTGTGTGTGTGTGTGTGTGTGTGTGTGTGTGTGTGTGTGTGTGTGTGTGTGTGTGTGTGTCTCAGGGGCGTGTGTGTGTGTCTGGTGTGTATATGTGTGTGTGTGTGTGTGTTTCAGGGGTGTGTGTTTGTGTGTGTGTGTGTGTGTTTAAGGGGTCTGTGTGTGTGTGTGTTTCAGGGGTGTGTGTGTTTCAGAAGTGTGTGTGTCTGGTGTGTGTGTGTATATGTGTGTGTGTATATGTGTGTGTGTGTCTGGTGTGTGTGTGTGTGTGTTTAACGGGTCTGTGCGTGTGTGTTTTTCAGGGGTGTTTGTGTGTGTGTTTCAGGGGTGTGTGTGTGTATATGTGTGTGTGCGTGTGTTTCAGGGGTGTGTGTGTCTAGTGTGTGTGTGTGTATGTGTGTGTTTAAGTGGTCTGTGTGTGTGTGTGTGTTTCAGTGGGATATGTGTGTGTGTATATTGTGTGTGTGTGTGTGTGTGTGTGTGTGCGTGTGTGTGTGCTTCAGGAGACTATCTATTCCCCTGAGATATAGAAACATTATAACAGTAGATTTGATGAACCTGTAAGATGACAACTGAATCAATAATTAACTGAAGTGTTTTGAAGGTTTTTCATAGAAGCTCATTTAAAACCTGCATTACATCTGGTCACAACATATATTATTTAGGGTACTCATGCAAAACAGTTTTTGGGATTGAGTTACACATCAGATGAACTTAATTTCAAAAAGCAGTCACTTACTGTAATGTACCAGACTGTGTAGTTAAACACAAACTACTAGTGCAGTCCATCAACATAACATGTACAACGTTACTATACAGTACTTCACACAGCTTCCAAGTGACATGATGTGAGGTGGAAAGACTCTTGGAGAGAAAGAGACCACAGCCAGCTGATGGCAGACTGCAGGACTTTACTATCAGCCTGTATGTGGAGACACGGTCCAAACCAATTGCCATTTAAGGGAGTGAATTGAATCCCTGTTGAAATTGTACACAAGCTCCATCACCGATTCCAACCCCCCCCCCCCTGACTCACTTCAGGCGACATCAGAAATCCTCCACAACATTGTCTGATATCAGGAATAGACACAATGGGAGGAATTTCCCAATGATCTGAGCTCTGGGTAATCACAGTCCTGGACACATGCACCTGTGGGCCAGAAAATGTGTGTGTGTGTGTGTGTGTGTGTGTGTGTGTGTGTGTGTGTGTGTGTGTGTGTGTGTGTGTGTGTGCAGGGCACGTGGGTTCTGAGGACCTTGCCATTTAAAGCCTGACAGGCTGCTGCTGTTGGGTAAGTCAGCCTGTCGGTCCACATCATCAGGTCTCCCTCCCCTTTACTCTCTACATCATCAGGTCTCCCTCCCCTTTACTCTCCACATCATCAGGTCTCCCTCCCCTTTACTCTCCACATCATCAGGTCTCCCTCCCCTTTACTCTCCACATCATCAGGTCTCCCTCCCCTTTACTCTCCACATCATCAGGTCTCCCTCCCTTTACTCTCCACATCATCAGGTCTCCCTCCCCTTTACTCTCTACATCATCAGGTCTCCCTCCCCTTTACTCTCCACATCATCAGGTCTCCCTCCCCTTTACTCTCCACATCATCAGGTCTCCCTCCCTTCCCTCCACATCATCAGGTCTCCTCCCCTTTACTCTCCACATCATCAGGTCTCCCTCCCCTTTACTCTCTACATCATCAGGTCTCCCTCCCCTTTACTCTCCACATCATCAGGTCTCCCTCCCCTTTACTCTCTACATCATCAGGTCTCCCTCCCCTTTATCTCTCCACATCATCAGGTCTAAAAGACCTCCCCTTTACTCTCTACATCATCAGGTCTCCCTCCCCTTTACTTCTACATCATCAGGTCTCCCTCCCTTTACAGACTGAACATCATCAGGTCTCCCTCCCCTTTACTCTCCACATCATCAGGTCTCCCTCCCTTTCCCCCTCCACATCATCAGGTCTCCCTCCCTTCCCCCTCCACATCATCAGGTCTCCCTCCCTTTACTCTCCTACATCATCAGGTCTCCCTCCCTTTACTCTCTACATCATCAGGTCTCCCTCCCCTTTACGGAGAAACATCATCAGGTCTCCCTCCCCTTTACTCTCTGACATCATCAGGTCTCCCTCCCCTTTACTTCTCCACATCATCAGGTCTCCTACCCCTTTACATTTTCTCTACATCATCAGGTCTCCCTCAGCCCTTTACTCTCCACATCATCAGGTCTCCAAAGGACCCCTTTGAGAAGAGACTCTCTACATCATCAGGTCTCCCTCCCCTTTAGGAAACATCATCAGGTCTCCTCCCTTTACTTCTCACATCATCAGGTCTCCCTACCACCTTTACTCTCTACATCATCAGGTCTCCCTCCCCTTTACTCTCTACATCATCAGGTCTCCCTCCCTTTACTCTCCACATCATCAGGTCTCCTCCCCTTTACTCTCTACATCATCAGGTCTCCCTCCCTTTACTCTCTACATCATCAGGTCTCCCTCCCTTTACTCTCTACATCATCAGGTCTCCCTCCCTTTACTCTCTACATCATCAGGTCTCCCTCCCTTTACTCTCACATCATCAGGTCTCCCTCCCCTTTACTCTCTACATCATCAGGTCTCCCTCCCTTTACTCTCTACATCATCAGGTCTCCCTCCCCTTTACTCTCTACATCATCAGGTCTCCCTCCCTTTACTCTCTACATCATCAGGTCTCCCTCCCCTTTACTCTCCACATCATCAGGTCTCCCTCCCTTTACTCTCCACATCATCAGGTCTCCCTCCCCTTTACTCTCCACATCATCAGGTCTCCCTCCCCTTTACTCTCCACATCATCAGGTCTCCCTCCCTTTACTCTCTACATCATCAGGTCTCCCTCCCTTTACTCTCTACATCATCAGGTCTCCCTCCCCTTTACTCTCCACATCATCAGGTCTCCCTCCCCTTTACTCTCCACATCATCAGGTCTCCCTCCCCTTTACTCTCTACATCATCAGGTCTCCATCTCCCCTCCTCCTACTCTCTCCACATCATCAGGTCTCCCTCCCTTTACTCTCTACATCATCAGGTCTCCCTCCCTTTACTCTCTACATCATCAGGTCTCCCTCCCTTTACTCTCTACATCATCAGGTCTCCCTCCCTTTACTCTCCACATCATCAGGTCTCCCTCCCTTTACTCTCTACATCATCAGGTCTCCCTCCCCTTTACTCTCTACATCATCAGGTCTCCCTCCCCTTTACTCTCTCTACATCATCAGGTCTCCCTCCCTTTACTCTCTACATCATCAGGTCTCCCTCCCCTTTACTCTCTACATCATCAGGTCTCCCTCCCCTTTACTCTCTACATCATCAGGTCTCCCTCCCCTTTACTCTCCACATCATCAGGTCTCCCTCCCCTTTACTCTCCACATCATCAGGTCTCCCTCCCCCTTTACTCTCTACATCATCAGGTCTCCCTCCCTTTACTCTCTACATCATCAGGTCTCCCTCCCCTTTACTCTCTACATCATCAGGTCTCCCTCCCCTTTACTCTCCACATCATCAGGTCTCCCTCCCCTTTACTCTCTACATCATCAGGTCTCCCTCCCCTTTACTCTCTACATCATCAGGTCTCCCTCCCCTTTACTCTCTACATCATCAGGTCTCCCTCCCCTTTACTCTCTACATCATCAGGTCTCCCTCCCCTTTACTCTCCACATCATCAGGTCTCCCTCCCCTTTACTCTCTACATCATCAGGTCTCCCTCCCCTTTACTCTCTACATCATCAGGTCTCCCTCCCCTTTACTCTCTACATCATCAGGTCTCCCTCCCCTTTACTCTCCACATCATCAGGTCTCCCTCCCCTTTACTCTCCACATCATCAGGTCTCCCTCCCCTTTACTCTCTACATCATCAGGTCTCCCTCCCCTTTACTCTCTACATCATCAGGTCTCCCTCCCCTTTACTCTCTCACATCATCAGGTCTCCCTCCCCTTTACTCTCCACATCATCAGGTCTCCCTCCCCTTTACTCTCCACATCATCAGGTCTCCCTCCCCTTTACTCTCCACATCATCAGGTCTCCCTCCCCTTTACTCTCTACATCATCAGGTCTCCCTCCCCTTTACTCTCCACATCATCAGGTCTCCCTCCCCTTTACTCTCCACATCATCAGGTCTCCCTCCCCTTTACTCTCCACATCATCAGGTCTCCCTCCCCTTTACTCTCCACATCATCAGGTCTCCCTCCCCTTTACTCTCCACATCATCAGGTCTCCCTCCCCTTTACTCTCTACATCATCAGGTCTCCCTCCCCTTTACTCTCCACATCATCAGGTCTCCCTCCCCTTTACTCTCCACATCATCAGGTCTCCCTCCCCTTTACTCTCCACATCATCAGGTCTCCCTCCCCTTTACTCTCCACATCATCAGGTCTCCCTCCCCTTTACTCTCCACATCATCAGGTCTCCCTCCCCTTTACTCTCTACATCATCAGGTCTCCCTCCCCTTTACTCTCTACATCATCAGGTCTCCCTCCCCTTTACTCTCCACATCATCAGGTCTCCCTCCCCTTTACTCTCTACATCATCAGGTCTCCCTCCCCTTTACTCTCTACATCATCAGGTCTCCCTCCCCTTTACTCTCCACATCATCAGGTCTCCCTCCCCTTTACTCTCCACATCATCAGGTCTCCCTCCCTTTACTCTCCACATCATCAGGTCTCCCTCCCCTTTACTCTCACATCATCAGGTCTCCCTCCCCCCTTTACTCTCTACATCATCAGGTCTCCCTCCCCTTTACTCTCTACATCATCAGGTCTCCCTCCCCTTTACTCTCTACATCATCAGGTCTCCCTCCCCTTTACTCTCTACATCATCAGGTCTCCCTCCCCTTTACTCTCTACATCATCAGGTCTCCCTCCCCTTTACTCTCTACATCATCAGGTCTCCCTCCCCTTTACTCTCCACATCATCAGGTCTCCCTCCCCTTTACTCTCTACATCATCAGGTCTCCCTCCCCTTTACTCTCTACATCATCAGGTCTCCCTCCCCTTTACTCTCTACATCATCAGGTCTCCCTCCCCTTTACTCTCTCTCTACATCATCAGGTCTCCCTCCCTTTACTCTCTACATCATCAGGTCTCCCTCCCCTTTACTCTCTACATCATCAGGTCTCCCTCCCTTTACTCTCTACATCATCAGGTCTCCCTCCCCTTTACTCTCACATCATCAGGTCTCCCTCCCTTTACTCTCTACATCATCAGGTCTCCCTCCCCTTTACTCTCTACATCATCAGGTCTCCTCCCCTTTACTCTCTACATCATCAGGTCTCCCCCCTTTACTCTCTACATCATCAGGTCTCCCTCCCCTTTACTCTCTACATCATCAGGTCTCCCTCCCCTTTACTCTCTACATCATCAGGTCTCCCTCCCCTTTACTCTCTACATCATCAGGTCTCCCTCCCTTTACTCTCTACATCATCAGGTCTCCTCCCCTTTACTCTCTACATCATCAGGTCTCCCTCCCTTTACTCTCTACATCATCAGGTCTCCCTCCCCTTTACTCTCTACATCATCAGGTCTCCCTCCCCTTTACTCTCACATCATCAGGTCTCCCTCCCCTTTACTCTCTACATCATCAGGTCTCCCTCCCCTTTACTCTCTCTACATCATCAGGTCTCCCTCCCCTTTACTCTCTACATCATCAGGTCTCCCTCCCTTTACTCTCCACATCATCAGGTCTCCCTCCCCTTTACTCTCTACATCATCAGGTCTCCCTCCCCTTTACTCTCCACATCATCAGGTCTCCCTCCCCTTTACTCTCCACATCATCAGGTCTCCCTCCCCTTTACTCTCTACATCATCAGGTCTCCCTCCCCTTTACTCTCTACATCATCAGGTCTCCTCCCCTTTACTCTCTACATCATCAGGTCTCCCTCCCCTTTACTCTCTACATCATCAGGTCTCCCTCCCCTTTACTCTCTCCACATCATCAGGTCTCCCTCCCCTTTACTCTCTACATCATCAGGTCTCCCTCCCTTTACTCTCTACATCATCAGGTCTCCCTCCCTTTACTCTCTACATCATCAGGTCTCCCTCCCTTTACTCTCTACATCATCAGGTCTCCCTCCCCTTTACTCTCCACATCATCAGGTCTCCCTCCCCTTTACTCTCTACATCATCAGGTCTCCCTCCCCTTTACTCTCTACATCATCAGGTCTCCCTCCCCTTTACTCTCTACATCATCAGGTCTCCCTCCCCTTTACTCTCCACATCATCAGGTCTCCCTCCCCTTTACTCTCTACATCATCAGGTCTCCCTCCCCTTTACTCTCTACATCATCAGGTCTCCCTCCCCTTTACTCTCTACATCATCAGGTCTCCCTCCCCTTTACTCTCTACATCATCAGGTCTCCCTCCCCTTTACTCTCTACATCATCAGGTCTCCCTCCCCTTTACTCTCTACATCATCAGGTCTCCCTCCCCTTTACTCTCTACATCATCAGGTCTCCCTCCCCTTTACTCTCACATCATCAGGTCTCCCTCCCCTTTACTCTCACATCATCAGGTCTCCCTCCCCTTTACTCTCTACATCATCAGGTCTCCCTCCCTTTACTCTCTACATCATCAGGTCTCCCTCCCCTTTACTCTCCACATCATCAGGTCTCCCTCCCCTTTACTCTCCACATCATCAGGTCTCCCTCCCCTTTACTCTCTACATCATCAGGTCTCCCTCCCCTTTACTCTCTACATCATCAGGTCTCCCTCCCTTTACTCTCTACATCATCAGGTCTCCCCCCTTTACTCTCTACATCATCAGGTCTCCCTCCCCTTTACTCTCTACATCATCAGGTCTCCCTCCCCTTTACTCTCTACATCATCAGGTCTCCCTCCCCTTTACTCTCTACATCATCAGGTCTCCCTCCCCTTTACTCTCTACATCATCAGGTCTCCCTCCCCTTTACTCTCCACATCATCAGGTCTCCCTCCCCTTTACTCTCTACATCATCAGGTCTCCCTCCCCTTTACTCTCTACATCATCAGGTCTCCCTCCCCTTTACTCTCTACATCATCAGGTCTCCCTCCCCTTTACTCTCTACATCATCAGGTCTCCCTCCCCTTTACTCTCCACATCATCAGGTCTCCCTCCCCTTTACTCTCTACATCATCAGGTCTCCCTCCCCTTTACTCTCTACATCATCAGGTCTCCCTCCCTTTACTCTCTACATCATCAGGTCTCCCTCCCTTTACTCTCTACATCATCAGGTCTCCCTCCCCTTTACTCTCCACATCATCAGGTCTCCCTCCCCTTTACTCTCTACATCATCAGGTCTCCCTCCCCTTTACTCTCTACATCATCAGGTCTCCCTCCCCTTTACTCTCTACATCATCAGGTCTCCCTCCCCTCTACCCTTCCCCTCCACATCATCAGGTCTCCCTCCCCTTTACTCTCCACATCATCAGGTCTCCCTCCCCTTTACTCTCTACATCATCAGGTCTCCCTCCCCTCTACCCTTCCCCCTCCACATCATCAGGTCTCCCTCCCCTTTACTCTCCACATCATCAGGTCTCCCTCCCCTTTACTCTCTACATCATCAGGTCTCCCTCCCCTTTACTCTCTACATCATCAGGTCTCCCTCCCTTTACTCTCCACATCATCAGGTCTCCCTCCCTTTACTCTCCACATCATCAGGTCTCCCTCCCCTTTACTCTCCACATCATCAGGTCTCCCTCCCTTTACTCTCTACATCATCAGGTCTCCCTCCCCTTTACTCTCTACATCATCAGGTCTCCCTCCCCTTTACTCTCCACATCATCAGGTCTCCCTCCCCTTTACTCTCTACATCATCAGGTCTCCCTCCCCTTTACTCTCTACATCATCAGGTCTCCCTCCCCTTTACTCTCCACATCATCAGGTCTCCCTCCCCTTTACTCTCTACATCATCAGGTCTCCCTCCCCTTTACTCTCACATCATCAGGTCTCCCTCCCTTTACTCTCTACATCATCAGGTCTCCCTCCCCTTTACTCTCTACATCATCAGGTCTCCCTCCCCTTTACTCCCCCCTCCACATCATCAGGTCTCCCTCCCCTTTACTCTCTACATCATCAGGTCTCCCTCCCCTTTACTCTCTACATCATCAGGTCTCCCTCCCCTCTCTACATCATCAGGTCTCCTCCCCTCTACCCTTCCCCCTCCACATCATCAGGTCTCCCTCCCCTTTACTCTCCACATCATCAGGTCTCCTCCCTTTACTCTCCACATCATCAGGTCTCCCTCCCCTTTACTCTCTACATCATCAGGTCTCCCTCCCCTTTACTCTCCACATCATCAGGTCTCCCTCCCCTACTCTCCTACATCATCTCTCCCTCCCCCTCCACATCATCAGGTCTCCCTCCCTTTACTCTCTACATCATCTCTCTCTCCCCTTCCTCCTCCACATCATCAGGTCTCCCTCCCTTTACTCTCCCCATCATCAGGTCTCCCCCCTTCCCTCTCCACATCATCAGGTCTCCCTCCCCTTTACTCTCCATCATCTCTCCCCCTCCCCTTTACTCTCCACATCATCAGGTCTCCCTCCCCTTTCCCCCTCTACTCTTCCCCTGTTCTCTCCCCCTCTACCTTCATCATCCTCCCTCCCTCTCCCCCATCTACCCTTCCCCTCTTCTCTCCCCCTCACCCTTCAGGTCTCTCTCCCTTTACTCTCCACATCATCAGGTCTCCCTCCCCTTTACTCTCCCCTCTTCTCTCCCCCCTCTACCTTTCCCTCTCTTCTCTCCCCTCTTTCCCGCTCTCCTCCTCCCTCTCTCCTCCTCCCGCTCTCCTCCTCCCTCTCTCCTCCTCCCGCTCTCCTCCTCCCTCTCTCCTCCTCCCGCCTCCCTCTCTCCTCCTCCCTCCTCCTCCTCCCGCTCTCCTCCTCCCTCTCTCCTCCTCCCTCTCTCCTCCACCTTTCCTCTCCCCCTCCACTAACAACATATTTGTCAGGAGTACGGCCAGAGGAATGGGACACAACAGGCCTGGACATAGTGAATCTGATCGCTGTCTGATTACATTCAAGATTTGAAGGAAAACAGGGGCCTGACAGCCTGTATCCTTACCGACAGATTCAAGTTGGCCAAGTGGAGAAAAACAAACAGACTAGATATCTATAGCTCTTTGGCCGTGCATGCCAGTGGTTCGGTGTTAAATGAAAAAAAAAACTAGACGCTTTCAGTCAAATGATTTAGACTGACAGCGTCCATTTGCAACTTAGATAAAGTGTCAAGTGTACTCAACAAAACAAAAAACAAGTAGAGAGAGAACCATTCACTAGCATAAATCAACCACAATAATGACATTTTAAAGTCTGAAGAGGTGTGATGAAGCTGTGAAAAAGGGATACTAAGGAGTGTGTTTTGGAGGGTCCAGAGGAGAGACATGTCCCAGTTCTCAGACCACAGGGGACAGATACAGTCAAAAGTGGTTCGCACCAGGAGGTGTGTGAGTGAGTGTGTGTGTGTGTGTGTGTGTGTGTGTGTGTGTGTGTGTGTGTGTGTGTGTGTGTGTGTGTGTGTGTGTGTGTGTGTGTGTGTGTGTGTGTGTGTGTGTGTGTGTGTGTGTGTGTGTGTGTGTGTGTGTGTGTGTGTGTGTGTGTGTGTGCGTGTGTGTGTGTGTGTGTGTGTGTCAGAAGTGGTTCGCACCAGGATAAAGGGGTCTACTGTATCAAGGAGGATGTTACAGGATATTAGGGTGTTGGCGAGTAACGGGGTCGGCGAGTAACGGATTACATGTAATTGATTACAACAACAACAACAACAACAACAACAAACTGTCACTGTAATCTATTACATTACCAGCAAAAATATTGTCATCAGATTACAGGTCATTTTGAAAAACTACGATGTGGATGGAAAAATTTTTGTAGGCTACAGTCCAAACTACAGTCCAAGCTACAGTCCAAACTACAGTCCAAACTACCGTCCAAACTACAGTCCAAACTACAGTCCAAACTCCAGTCCAAGCTACATTCCAAACTCCAGTCCAAACTACAGTCCAAGCTACAGTCCAAGCTACAGTCCAAGCTACAGTCCAAACTACAGTCCAAACTACATTCCAAACTACAGTCCAAACTACAGTCCAAGCTACAGTCCAAACTACAGTCCAAGCTACAGTCCAAACTCCAGTCCAAACTACAGTCCAAGCTACATTCCAAACTCCAGTCCAAACTACAGTCCAAACTACAGTCCAAACTACAGTCCAAACTACAGTCCAAGCTACATTCCAAACTCCAGTCCAAACTACAGTCCAAACTACAGTCCAAACTACAGTCCAAGCTACAGTATGTATTCTGACGGTACGACTACTGTCACCTTTAAAGATCATATAACCAAGTTGAATAAACACTCGGAGGTAAGGACACTAGCACTGGAGCTGCCTATGGGAGACGCAAATATCACTTAGTCCTATTATTGATATCTACCTAGCAATGATGTCAATCACACTGCTGCTCTCAGTGATGTGAATCACACTGCTGCTCTCTCAGTGATGTGAATCACACTGCTGCTCTCTCAGTGATGTGAATCACTCTGCTGCTCTCTCAGTGATGTGAATCACACTGCTGCTCTCTCAGTGATGTGAATACACTGCTGCTCTCTCAGTGATGTGAATCACAGCTCTCTCAGTGATGTGAATCACACTGCTGCTCTCTCAGTGAGAATCACTCTGCTGCTCTCTCAGTGATGTGAATCACACTGCTGCTCTCAGTGATGTGAATCACTACTGTCATCCTTTAAAGATCAGTGATAATCCACTGCTGCTCTCTCAGTGATTGAATAAACACTCAGTGATGGTAAGGACAGTGAGCACTCAGTGATGTGCTGCTCTCAGTGATGTGAATCACTGCTCTCTCAGTGATGTATCACTCTGCTGCCTCTTATGTGAATCACTCTGCTGCTCTCTCAGTGATGTGAATCACTGCTGCAATGATGTCAATCACACTCTCTCTCAGTGATGTGAATCACACTGCTGCTCTCTCAGTGATGTGAATCACACTGCTGCTCTCTCAGTGATGTGAATCACTCTGCTGCTCTCTCAGTGATGTGAATCACACTGCTGCTCTCTCAGTGATGTGAATCACTCTGCTGCTCTCTCAGTGATGTGAATCACTCTGCTGCTCTCTCAGTGATGTGAATCACACTGCTGCTCTCTCAGTGATGTGAATCACACTGCTGCTCTCTCAGTGATGTGAATCACACTGCTGCTCTCTCAGTGATGTGAATCACACTGCTGCTCTCTCAGTGATGTGAATCACACTGCTGCTCTCTCAGTGATGTGAATCACACTGCTGCTCTCTCAGTGATGTGAATCACACTGCTGCTCTCTCAGTGATGTGAATCACACTGCTGCTCTCTCAGGGATGTGAATCACACTGCTGCTCTCTCAGTGATGTGAATCACTCTGCTGCTCTCTCAGTGATGTGAATCACACTGCTGCTCTCTCAGTGATGTGAATCACACTGCTGCTCTCTCAGTGATGTGAATCACACTGCTGCTCTCTCAGTGATGTGAATCACTGCTGCTCACTGTGAATCACACTGCTGCTCTCAGTGATGTGAATCACACTGCTGCTCTCTCAGTGATGTGAATCACACTGCTGCTCTCTCAGTGATGTGAATCACTCTGCTGCTCTCTCAGTGATGTGAATCACACTGCTGCTCTCTCAGTGATGTGAATCACTCTGCTGCTCTCTCAGTGATGTGAATGCTGCTCTCAGTGACTGCTGCTCTCTCAGTGATGTGAATCACACTGCTGCTCTCTCAGTGATGTGAATCACACTGCTGCTCTCTCAGTGATGTGAATCACACTGCTGCTCTCTCAGTGATGTGAATCACACTGCTGCTGCTCTCAGTGATGTGAATCACACTGCTGCTCTCTCAGTGATGTGAATCACACTGCTGCTCTCTCAGTGATGTGAATCATCTGCTGCTCTCTCTGCTGCTCTCTCAGTGATGTGAATCACAGTGATGTGAATCTGCTGCTCTCTCAGTGATGTGAATCATCATACTGCTGCTCTCTCAGTGATGTGAATCACACTGCTGCTCTCAGTGATGTGAATCATACTGCTGCTCTCTCAGTGATGTGAATCACTGCTGCTCTCTCAGTGATGTGAATCTGCTGCTCTCTCAGTGATGTGAATCCCACTGCTGCTCTCTCAGTGATGTGAATCCCACTGCTGCTCTCAGTGATGTGAATCATACTGCTGCTCTCTCAGTGATGTGAATCACTCTGCTGCTCTCTCAGTGATGTGAATCACACTGTTGCTCTCAGTGATGTGAATCACTCTGCTGCTCTCTCAGGGATGTGAATCAAACTGCTGCTCTCAGTGATGTGAATCACACTGCTTTTTCAGCATCTGCATAGTGCAGATTCCAGCCTATTGAATAACAATTTGAGGGAGTTCCTCCCTTTTAAAGGTGGACTCAGCGATATGACGTAGATGAAGAAAGTAAACATCATCGTGGGTCAATTTCCACAACAACTAAGAGCATTGAAGCACGAGGCTCAACTTCTCCACTGCTTTGGTGCCCTGGCTACCACGCTGTGAAGATCAGTATTTCTGAGCTTGCCCCGAAAGATCTCAGGTCTTTGTCTGTAGGCTGAGGTCTAAAACTTGAAAATATACTGTTCTTCTGCTCCTATCCAGAGTGGTCTGGAGTACTGCAGTACTGCTTGGTACTATCCAGAGTGGTCTGGAGTACTGCAGTACTGCTTGGTACTATCCAGCGTGGTCTGGAGTACTGCAGTACTGCTTGGTACTATCCAGCGTGGTCTGGAGTACTGCAGTACTGCTTGGTACTATCCAGAGTGGTCTGTAGTACTGCAGTACTGCTTGGTACTATCCAGAGTGGTCTGTAGTACTGCAGTACTGCTTGGTACTATCCAGAGTGGTCTGTAGTACTGCAGTACTGCTTGGTACTATCCAGAGTGGTCTGTAGTACTGCAGTACTGCTTGGTACAACGGTGTCACAGTACATTCAAAAGCCAGTCTGCTGAAAACTGCCTAAAGAATTATCGGCAGGCCCACCAACAAAACCTTTCTGGACAGCTTACGACACAGAAATGCTGAGGACGGTAAACAAAATAGCAGAGGAACCCTCTCCAATGTGCTCAACTCAGAGTTTGTGCTCCTGCCGTCCAGGTCTGGCCTATCCCAGTCTCACTGGGGTCTCCTCTCAGGCAGTTTACAGGTGCATCAGAGCACAACCACAGGTCCCACCTGCCTGTGTGTGTGTGTGTGTGTGTGTGTGTGTGTGTGTGTGTGTGTGTGTGTGTGTGTGTGTGTGTGTGTGTGTGTGTGTGTGTGTGTGTGTGTGTGTGTGTGTGTGTGTGTGTGTGCCTGTGTGTGTGTGCGCCTGTGTGTGTGTGTCCTGTGTGTGTGTGTGTGTGTGTGTGTGTGTGTGTGTGTGTGTGTGTGTGTGTGTGTGTGTGTGTGTGTGTGTGTGTGTGTGTGTGTGTGTGTGTGTGTGTGTGTGCGCCTGTGTGTGCGCCTGTGTGTGTGTGTATACACACTGTGAAAGAAGGTGTCTTTCAGGTTCACCAGTCGCCAGGAGGACAGAGCAATATCTCCATTAGCAACAAAACTGGCTCTATTTTCGATCAAACACTGAGGGATTAATGGCCTTTACCTAGCCTGACCTTCCTCTCTGCTGTCTTCCTATGGAGGGATTACTGGCCTTTACCTAGCCTGACCTTCCTCTCTGCTGCCTTCCTATGGAGGGATTACTGGCCTTTACCTAGCCTGACCTTCCTCTCTGCTGCCTTCCTATGGAGGGATTACTGGCCTTTACCTAGCCTGACCTTCCTCTCTGCTGCCTTCCTATGGAGGGATTACTGGCCTTTACCTAGCCTGACCTTCCTCTCTGCTGCCTTCCTATGGAGGGATTACTGGCCTTTACCTAGCCTGACCTTCCTCTCTGCTGCCTTCCTATGGAGGGATTACTGGCCTTTTCCTAGCCTGACCTTCCTCTCTGCTGACTTCCTATGGAGGGATTACTGGGCCTTTACCTAGCCTGACCTTCCTCTCTGCTGCCTCCCATGGAGGGATTACTGGCCTTTACCTAGCCTGACCTTCCTCTCTGCTGCCTTCCTATGGAGGGATTACTGGCCTTTTCCTAGCCTGACCTTCCTCTCTGCTGCCTTCCTATGGAGGGATTACTGGGCCTTTACCTAGCCTGACCTTCCTCTCTGCTGCCTTCCCATGGAGGGATTACTGGGCCTTTACCTAGCCTGACCTTCCTCTCTGCTGCCTCCCATGGAGGGATTACTGGCCTTTACCTAGCCTGACCTTCCTCTCTGCTGCCTTCCTATGGAGGGATTACTGGGCCTTTACCTAGCCTGACCTTCCTCTCTGCTGCCTTCCTATGGAGGGATTACTGGGCCTTTACCTAGCCTGACCTTCCTCTCTGCTGCCTTCCTATGAAGGGATTACTGGGCCTTTACCTAGCCTGACCTTCCTCTCTGCTGCCTTCCTATGGAGGGATTACTGGGCCTTTACCTAGCCTGACCTTCCTCTCTGCTGCCTTCCTATGGAGGGATTACTGGGCCTTTACCTAGCCTGACCTTCCTCTCTGCTGCCTTCCTATGGAGGGATTACTGGTCCTTTACCTAGCCTGACCTTCCTCTCTGCTGCCATTTGGGGACAGATAACATGCGTCCCAAACTGCTCACTATTCCCTATGGGGCCCTGGTCCAAAGTAGTACACTATGTAGGGAACATAGGGTAGCATTTGGGACTTAGGGATTGAAAGATCTATCAAACAGGTGGAACCAAGTGAGGATTGGGACCAGTAGAGGCTTATTGGAACACACGTGGCTGCAATCAGACCTGGGTTCAAATACTATTTGAAATCTTTTTAGTGTTTTGAGTGTTTTTTTTCTCTAGCTTGCCTGGAGTGCCAGATGGGATGAGTTTGCATTTTTGCGAGTATTCGATCGTTTCCATTGTGCAAGATGAGTTCAATTAAACCCGGAAAAAGTATTTGAAATGATGACAAATAGTATTTGAACCCAGGTTCTGACCACAATTGATGGCCTCTGACTGACCGTGCGTGAGTGACTATAGCGTAACGCCTCAACAGGATTAACAACCAATCAGGATCAGGTCAGTGGGGGCGTGGCACAACCAGCTGATCTGACCCTTATAATATATAATATATGCCATTTAGCAGACGCTTTTATCCAAAGCGACTTACAGTCATGGGTGGTCCTGGGAATCAAACCCACTACCCTGGCGTTACAAGCGCCATGCTCTACCAACTGAGCTACAGAAGGACCACCCTTAACTGAATTGCACTTCTATAGATAATGTCCATGTGGCTTCTATAGATAATGTCCACATGGCTTCTATAGATAATGTCCACGTGGCTTCTATAGATAATGTCCACATGGCTTCTATAGATAATGTCCACATGGTTTCTATAGATAATGTCCACATGGTTTCTATAGATAATGTCCACATGGTTTCTATAGATAATGTCCACATAGCTTCTATAGATAATGTCCACATGGTTTCTATAGGTAATGTCCACATGGCTTCTATAGATAATGTCCACATGGCTTCTATGGATAATGTCCACATGGCTTCTATAGATAATGTCCACATGGTTTCTATAGATAATGTCCACATGGTTCTATAGATAATGTCCACATGGCTTCTATAGATAATGTCCACATAGCTTCTATAGATAATGTCCACATGGTTTCTATAGGTAATGTCCACATGGTTTCTATAGATAATGTCCACATGGTTTCTATGGATAATGTCCACATGGCTTCTATAGATAATGTCCACATGGTTTCTATAGATAATGTCAACATGGCGTCTATAGATAATGTCCACATGGCTTCTATGGATAATGTCCACATGGCTTCTATAGATAATGTCCACATGGTTTCTATAGATAATGCCCACATGGTTCTATAGATAATGTCCACATGGCTTCTATAGATAATGTCCACATGGTTTCTATAGATAATGTCCACTTGGTTTCTATAGATAATGTCCACTTGGATTCTATAGATAATGCCCACATGGTTCTATAGATAATGTCCACATGGCTTCTATAGATAATGTCCACATGGCTTCTATAGATAATGTCCACATTTTTCTATAGATAATGTCCACATGGCTTCTATAGATAATGTCCACATTGCTTCTATAGATAATGTCCACATTTTTTCTATAGGTAATGTCCACATGGCTTCTATAGCTAATGTCCACATGGCTTCTATAGATAATGTCCACATGGCTTCTATAGATAATGTCCACATTGCTTCTATAGGTAATGTCCACATGGCTTCTATAGATAATGTCCACATGGTTTCTATAGATAATTTCCACATGGCTTCTATAGATAATGTCCACATGGCTTCTATAAACAAATGAAAATATATTTGAGATTTGAGAAGTAGCCAACGTTTGCCTTGCGCACTCTTGGCATTCTCTCAACCAGCTTCACCTGGAATGTGGATGTATTTATAACAGGATGAGGTGATGGAATCAGAGGCGGCTGCTGAGGGGAGGACGGCTCATAATAACGGCTGGAACAGAACAAATGGAATGGCATCAGACACATGAAACCATGGAAACCATGTATGTGATGCTCCAGCCATTACCACGAGCCCCGTCCTCCCTAATTAAGGTGCCACCAGCCTCCTGTTGTTGGAATGTGGATATATTTATAAGTACATGACCTATATGCCAAAATGTGCTGTATACTGGCAACGATATGCATTTGAAAAAAAAACAACAACGAAGAAGAAGAAACAGGATGTCTTATATGAAGAGGGTTGCTGGTTCGAATCCCAGAGCGGACTAGGTGAAACATCTGCCTATATGCCCTTGAGCAAGGCACTTACCCCTAATTGCTCTTGTAAGTGGCTCTGGATATGAGCGTCTGCCAAATGACTCAAACGTACATGTAAAAATGAAGATGAGTGTCAGAGAAGTTGACAGGTTCCACATTATTCAAGACAGTGGTTAGTTGAGGCTCAAAATCACACAGCCACCAGCAAATTCCTTGTAGGCATGCTTGATTTGGCGAGGCAACATAGCACAGTGAATAACTGGGGAGTTTTTTTTTTAGACAGACATAGCATCCCAAATGGCACCCTATTCCCTATGTTAGTGCACTCCTTTTTAACCAGGGCCCATATGTCTGTGGTTAAAAGTGGTGCACTATGTAGGGAATAGGTTGCCACTTGGGAAACACATTCAGTCTATCACCACTGTAGATACAGCAACGTTCCCAGAATAGAAGGACACATTCCGACGCCTCCATGCCATCATCACTCTCATTGTGGTTGTCTCGGCAACACAAAACATTCCATTTTCAACGGCTCTTGTCCTTCACTTCCTGACATAAATCTAGGTTGAAGATAAACAATATTTCTTCAACCTAGACATGATCACCATGTAGATTAAACTCAATATTTCACCGTTCAACCTTGACAGATATATTTGTTTGTGTTTTTTAAAGAAACCCAAACGGAACACAAAAACATTTGACTTGGTTACAGCTTACAAGGCTTGACAATTAGACAACAATTTTTTTTTTACGGTCCTTCCAAGTGGAGCAGCGGTCTAAGGCACTGCATCGCAGTGCTTGAGGCATCACTACAAACCCGGGTTTGATCCCAAGCTGTGTCACATAGGGCGGCGCACAATTGGCCCAGCGTCGTCCGAATTAGGGGAGGGTTTGGCCGGGCGGGTTTTATTTGGCTCATAGCGGAGCCAGTAGAAAGCTGGGCGCCTGCAGGCTGACTCCTGTCGTCAGTTGAATGGTTATTCCTACGACACATCGGTGCAGCTGGCTTCCAGGTTAAGCAGGTGGGTGATAAGAAACATGGTTTGGAGGACGCATGACTCGACCTTCACCTCCCGAGCACGTTTGGTAAGGACTGTCACACTAACAGGTAGGGAGGACTGTCACACTAACAGGTAGGGAGGACTGTCACACTAACAGGTAGGGAGGACTGTCAAACTAATCGATAGGGAGGACTGTCACACTAACAGGTAGGGAGGACTGTCACACTAACAGGTAGGGAGGACTGTCACACTAACAGGTAAGGAGGACTGTCACACTAACAGGTAGGGAGGACTGTCACACTAACAGGTAGGGAGGACTGTCACACTAACAGGTAAGGAGTACTGTCACACTAACAGGTAGGGAGGACTGTCACACTAACAGGTAGGGAGGACTGTCACACTAACAGGTAAGGAGTACTGTCACACTAACAGGTAGGGAGGACTGTCACACTAACAGGTAGGGAGGACTGTCACACTAACAGGTAGGGAGGACTGTCACACTAACAGGTAGGGAGGACTGTCACACTAACAGGTAGGGAGGACTGTCACACTAACAGGTAGGGAGGACTGTCACACTAACAGGTAGGGAGGACTGTCACACTAACAGGTAGGGAGGACTGTCACACTAACAGGTAGGGAGGACTGTCAAACTAACAGGTAGGGAGGACTGTCACACTAACAGGTAGGGAGGACTGTCACACTAACAGGTAGGGAGGACTGTCACACTAACAGGTAGGGAGGACTGTCACACTAACAGGTAGGGAGGACTGTCACACTAACAGGTAGGGAGGACTGTCACACTAACAGGTAGGGAGGACTGTCACACTAACAGGTAAGGAGGACTGTCACACTAACAGGTAGGGAGGACTGTCACACTAACAGGTAGGGGGGACTGTCACACTAACAGGTAGGGAGGACTGTCAAACTAATCAATAGGGAGGACTGTCACACTAACAGGTAGGGGAGGACTGTCACACTAACAGGTAGGGAGGACTGTCACACTAACAGGTAGGGAGGACTGTCACACTAACAGGTAGGGAGGACTGTCACACTAACAGGTAGGGAGGACTGTCACACTAACAGGTAGGGAGGACTGTCACACTAACAGGTAGGGTACTATCACACGAACAGGTAGGGAGGACTGTCACACTAACAGGTAGGGAGGACTGTCACACTAACAGGTAGGGAGGACTGTCACACTAACAGGTAGGGAGGACTGTCACACTAACAGGTAGGGAGGACTGTCACACTAACAGGTAGGGAGGACTGTCACACGAACAGGTAGGGAGGACTGTCACACTAACAGGTAGGGAGGACTGTCACACTAACAGGTAGGGAGGACTGTCACACTAACAGGTAGGGAGGACTGTCACACTAACAGGTAGGGAGGACTGTCACACTAACAGGTAGGGAGGACTGTCACACTAACAGGTAGGGAGGACTGTCACACTAACAGGTAGGGAGGACTGTCACACTAACAGGTAGGGAGGACTGTCACACTAACAGGTAGGGAGGACTGTCACACTAACAGGTAAGGAGTACTATCACACGAACAGGTAGGGAGGACTGTCACACTAACAGGTAGGGAGGACTGTCACACTAACAGGTAGGGAGGACTGTCACACTAACAGGTAGGGAGGACTGTCACACTAACAGGTAGGGAGGACTGTCACACTAACAGGTAGGGAGGACTGTCACACTAACAGGTAGGGAGGACTGTCACACAAACAGGTAGGGAGGACTGTCACACTAACAGGTAGGGAGGACTGTCACACTAACAGGTAGGGAGGACTGTCACACTAACAGGTAGGGAGGACTGTCACACTAACAGGTAGGGAGGACTGTCACACTAACAGGTAGGGAGGACTGTCACACTAACAGGTAGGGAGGACTGTCACACTAACAGGTAGGGAGGACTGTCACACTAACAGGTAGGGAGGACTGTCACACTAACAGGTAGGGAGGACTGTCACACAAACAGGTAGGGAGGACTGTCACACTAACAGGTAGGGAGGACTGTCACACTAACAGGTAGGGAGGACTGTCACACTAACAGGTAGGGAGGACTGTCACACTAACAGGTAGGGAGGACTGTCACACTAACAGGTAGGGAGGACTGTCACACTAACAGGTAGGGAGGACTGTCACACTAACAGGTAGGGAGGACTGTCACACTAACAGGTAGGGAGGACTGTCACACTAACAGGTAGGGAGGACTGTCACACTAACAGGTAGGGAGGACAGTCACACTAACAGGTAGGGAGGACTGTCACACTAACAGGTAGGGAGGACTGTCACACTAACAGGTAGGGAGGACTGTCACACTAACAGGTAGGGAGGACTGTCACACTAACAGGTAGGGAGGACTGTCACACTAACAGGTAGGGAGGACTGTCACACTAACAGGTAGGGAGGACTGTCACACTAACAGGTAGGGAGGACTGTCACACTAACAGGTAGGGAGGACTGTCACACTAACAGGTAGGGAGGACTGTCACACTAACAGGTAGGGGAGGACTGTCACACTAACAGGTAGGGAGGACTGTCACACTAACAGGTAGGGAGGACTGTCACACTAACAGGTAGGGAGGACTGTCACACTAACAGGTAGGGAGGACTGTCACACTAACAGGTAGGGAGGACTGTCACACTAACAGGTAGGGAGGACTGTCACACTAACAGGTAGGGAGGACTGTCACACTAACAGGTAGGGAGGACTGTCACACTAACAGGTAGGGAGGACTGTCACACTAACAGGTAAGGAGGACTGTCACACTAACAGGTAGGGAGGACTGTCACACTAACAGGTAGGGAGGACTGTCACACTAACAGGTAGGGAGGACTGTCACACTAACAGGTAGGGAGGACTGTCACACTAACAGGTAGGGGAGGACAGTCACACTAACAGGTAGGGAGGACTGTCACACTAACAGGTAGGGAGGACTGTCACACTAACAGGTAGGGAGGACTGTCACACTAACAGGTAGGGAGGACTGTCACACTAACAGGTAGGGAGGACTGTCACACTAACAGGTAGGGAGGACTGTCACACTAACAGGTAGGGAGGACTGTCACACTAACAGGTAGGGAGGACTGTCACACTAACAGGTAGGGAGGACAGTCACACTAACAGGTAGGGACAGGCCATGTGTTCTATTTTGACCAATGACCTGCCACTGGCATTAAACAAAGCATGTGTGTCCATGTATGCTGATGATTCAACCATATATACATCAGCAACCACAGCTAATGAAGTCACCGAAACCCTTAACAAAGAGTTGCAGTCTGTTTAGGAATGGATGGTCAGTAATACACTGGTCCTGAACATCTTTAAAACTAAGAGCGTTTTGTATTTGGTACAAATCATTCCCTAAACTCTAGACCTCAACTGAATCTGGTAATGAATGGCGGCTGTTGAACAAGTTGAGGAGACTCAGTTACTTGGCGTTACATTCATGGCAAAACATACACAGTGCCTTCGGAAAGTGTTCAGACCCCTTGACTTTTTCCACATTTTGTTACGTTACAGCCTTAATCTAAAATGGATTAAATAAAAATAAATCCTCATCAATCTACACACAATACCCTCAAATGACATCACAATACCCTCAAATGACATCACAATACCCTCAAATGACATCACAATACCCTCAAATGACATCACAATACCCTCAAATGACATCACAATACCCTCAAATGACATCACAATACATCACAATACCCTCAAATGACATCACAATACCCTCAAATGACATCACAATACCCTCAAATAGCAAAGCAAAAACAGTTTTTTAGAAATGCTTGCAAATGTTTTGATAACCTGTACTGTTGTCTCCTCTTGTCCTCTACGCAGCCTGAAAGATAACTGTACTGTTGTCTCCTCTTGTCCTCTACGCAGCCTGAAAGATAACCTGTACTGTTGTCTCCTCTTGTCGTCTACGCAGCCTGAAAGATAACCTGTACTGTTCTCTCCCCTGGTCCTCTACGCAACCTGAAAGATAACCTGTACTGTTGTCTCCTCTTGTCCTCTACGCAGCCTGAAAGATAACCTGTACTGTTGTCTCCTCTTGTCCTCTACGCAGCCTGAAAGATAACCTGTACTGTTGTCTCCTCTTGTCCTCTACGCAGCCTGAAAGATAACCTGTACTGTTGTCTCCTCTTGTCCTCTACGCAGCCTGAAAGATAACCTGTACTGTTCTCTCCCCTGGTCCTCTACGCAGCCTGAAAGATAACCTGTACTGTTGTCTCCTCTTGTCCTCTATGCAGCCTGAAAGATAACCTGTACTGTTGTCTCCTCTTGTCCTCTACGCAGCCTGAAAGATAACCTGTACTGTTGTCCCCTCTTGTCCTCTACGCAGCCTGAAAGATAACCTGTACTGTTGTCTCCTCTTGTCCTCTACGCAGCCTGAAAGATAACCTGTACTGTTGTCTCCTCTTGTCCTCTACGCAGCCTGAAAGATAACCTGTACTGTTGTCTCCTCTTGTCCTCTACGCAGCCTGAAAGATAACCTGTACTGTTGTCTCCTCTTGTCCTCTACGCAGCCTGAAAGATAACCTGTACTGTTGTCTCCTCTTGTCCTCTACGCAGCCTGAAAGATAACCTGTACTGTTGTCCCCTCTTGTCCTCTACGCAGCCTGAAAGATAACCTGTACTGTTGTCTCCTCTTGTCCTCTACGCAGCCTGAAAGATAACCTGTACTGTTGTCTCCTCTTGTCCTCTACGCAGCCTGAAAGATAACCTGTACTGTTGTCTCCTCTTGTCCTCTACGCAGCCTGAAAGATAACCTGTACTCTTGTCTCCTCTTGTCCTCTACGCAGCCTGAAAGATAACCTGTACTGTTGTCCCCTCTTGTCCTCTACGCAGCCTGAAATATAACCTGTACTGTTGTCTCCTCTTGTCCTCTACGCAGCCTGAAATATAACCTGTACTGTTGTCCCCTCTTGTCCTCTACGCAGCCTGAAAGATAACCTGTACTGTTGTCCCCTCTTGTCCTCTACGCAGCCTGAAAGATAACCTGTACTGTTGTCTCCTCTTGTCCTCTATGCAGCCTGAAAGATAACCTGTACTGTTGTCTCCTCTTGTCCTCAACGCAGCCTGAAAGATAACCTGTACTGTTGTCTCCTCTTGTCCTCTACGCAGCCTGAAAGATAACCTGTACTGTTGTCTCCTCTTGTCCTCTACGCAGCCTGAAAGATAACCTGTACTGTTGTCTCCTCTTGTCCTCTACGCAGCCTGAAAGATAACCTGTACTGTTGTCTCCTCTTGTCCTCTACGCAGCCTGAAAGATAACCTGTACTGTTGTCTCCTCTTGTCCTCTACGCAGCCTGAAAGATAACCTGTACTGTTGTCTCCTCTTGTCCTCTACGCAGCCTGAAAGATAACCTGTACTGTTGTCTCCTCTTGTCCTCTACGCAGCCTGAAAGATAACCTGTACTGTTGTCTCCTCTTGTCCTCTACGCAGCCTGAAAGATAACCTGTACTGTTGTCTCCTCTTGTCCTCTACGCAGCCTGAAAGATAACCTGTACTGTTGTCTCCCCTGGACCTCTATGCAGCCTGAAAGATAACCTGTACTGTTGTCCCCTCTTGTCCTCTACGCAGCCTGAAAGATAACCTGTACTGTTGTCTCCCCTGGACCTCTATGCAGCCTGAAAGATAACCTGTACTGTTGTCCCCTCTTGTCCTCTACGCAGCCTGAAAGATAACCTGTACTGTTGTCTCCTCTTGTCCTCTACGCAGCCTGAAAGATAACCTGTACTGTTGTCTCCTCTTGTCCTCTACGCAGCCTGAAAGATAACCTGTACTGTTGTCTCCTCTTGTCCTCTACGCAGCCTGAAAGATAACCTGTACTGTTGTCTCCTCTTGTCCTCTACGCAGCCTGAAAGATAACCTGTACTGTTGTCTCCTCTTGTCCTCTACGCAGCCTGAAAGATAACCTGTACTGTTGTCTCCTCTTGTCCTCTACGCAGCCTGAAAGATAACCTGTACTGTTGTCTCCTCTTGTCCTCTACGCAGCCTGAAAGATAACCTGTACTGTTGTCTCCTCTTGTCCTCTATGCAGCCTGGAAGAACACATTCCATGGGACTTAGCTAACTTCAAAAGTCATAATATGTTTGCTATTTCCACCATGGTTGAAACTGTGTTCCAAATGGCATTCCCTATATAGTGCACTACTTTTGTTTAGGCGAGGCTGATGGCCAGGGAGAGGAAGACAGCTGGGTGCAGGTGAGGCTGATGGCCAGGGAGAGGAAGACAGCTGGGTCTATGTGAGGCTGATGGCCAGGGAGAGGAAGACAGCTGGGTGCAGGTGAGGCTGTTGGCCAGGGAGAGGAAGACAGCTGGGTCTATGTGAGGCTGATGGCCAGGGAGAGGAAGACAGCTGGGTGCAGGTGAGGCTGATGGCCAGGGAGAGGAAGACAGCTGGGTCTATGTGAGGCTGATGGCCAGGGAGAGGAAGACAGCTGGGTGCAGGTGAGGCTGATGGCCAGGGAGAGGAAGACAGCTGGGTCTATGTGAGGCTGATGGCCAGGGAGAGGAAGACAGCTGGGTGCAGGTGAGGCTGTTGGCCAGGGAGAGGAAGACAGCTGGGTCTATGTGAGGCTGATGGCCAGGGAGAGGAAGACAGCTGGGTGCAGGTGAGGCTGATGGCCAGGGAGAGGAAGACAGCTGGGTCTATGTGAGGCTGATGGCCAGGGAGAGGAAGACAGCTGGGTGCAGGTGAGGCTGTTGGCCAGGGAGAGGAAGACAGCTGGGTCTATGTGAGGCTGATGGCCAGGGAGAGGAAGACAGCTGGGTCTAGGTGAGGCTGAGGGCCAGGGAGAGGAAGACAGCTGGGTGTAGGTGAGGCTGATGGCCAGGGAGAGGAAGACAGCTGGGTCTAGGTGAGGCTGAGGGCCATGGAGGCAGCTGGGTCTAGGTGAGAATGAGGGCCAGGGAGACAGCTGGGTCTAGGTGAGGCTGATGGCCAGGGAGAGGAAGACAGCTGGGTCTAGGTGAGGCTGAGGGCCATGGAGACAGCTGGGTCTAGGTGAGAATGAGGGCCAGGGAGACAGCTGGGTCTAGGTGAGGCTGATGGCCAGGGAGAGGAAGACATCTGGGTCTAGGTGAGGCTGAGGGCCATTAGACAGCTGGGTCTAGGTGAGGATGAGGGCCATTAGACAGCTGGGTCTAGGTGAGGATGAGGGCCAGGGAGACAACTGGGTCTAGCTGAAGCCGAGGGCCATTAGACAGCTGGGTCTAGGTGAGGCTGAGGGCCAGGGAGACAACTGGGTCTAGCTGAAGCCGAGGGCCATTAGACAGCTGGGTCTAGGTGAAGCCGAGGGCCAGGGAGACAACTGGGTCTAGCTGAAGCCGAGGGCCATTAGACAGCTGGGTCTAGGTGAGGCTGAGGGCCAGGGAGACAACTGGGTCTAGCTGAAGCCGAGGGCCATTAGACAGCTGGGTCTAGGTGAAGCCGAGGGCCAGGGAGACAACTGGGTCTAGCTGAAGCCGAGGGCCATTAGACAGCTGGGTCTAGGTGAGGCTGAGGGCCAGGGAGACAACTGGGTCTAGCTGAAGCCGAGGGCCATTAGACAGCTGGGTCTAGGTGAAGCCGAGGGCCAGGGAGACAACTGGGTCTAGCTGAAGCCGAGGGCCATTAGACAACTGGGTCTAGCTGAAGCCGAGGGCCAGGGAGAGGAAGACAACTGGGTCTAGCTGAAGCCGAGGGCCAGGGACAGGAAGTTTTGGAATTCAGGGCAGCAGTCAGAAGAAAACAAGAAGGGTCAGACACAGAGTGCAGACATCCTAGTGTGTCAGACACAACCAAATCAACACACACACAGAGTAGCCGTGCTCTGCCCGTCACCAGGGCAGCAGAAACACTCCCCAGGGGGACAAACAATATTCCTTGCAGGTTGACAACAGGACGTTACACACGCAGTGACATTCCTGTACGAATATAACGGAAACCTCAACCCTGGTGTTATCCAAGCCTGGACTCCAGCTGACCCCAAACCACCACTGTAACACAATGTATACGTACAGCAGCAGAAACATCGGTGGGATTTCATTCCCCCGGGCCTTGTCAATGCTTCAATGCCTTAGAGATTGTACTATACACCTCAAGTAGAATTTTCCTTCAGAGACCCCCCCTGCTACAAGACAGGTGATCACTTTCACAACCCACCCACAGTATCCAGGCCTGCATACTGGATCCTCATACTGGATGGATATGCAATATGTGCGAATGTCTACACATAAGGGAGTCTGTCGGCAGATGAGTAGGGCATCACATGATTATGTTGCAGTGCAATAAGACCAGGTGTTGGGAACTGCCCCCCCCCCAAAAAAAAAATGTTTAAAAAAAATAGGCACAACATATGATTTACAACCGTCGATTAATATTTAAAAGTTCTTTTAAAAACAATCTGTGTAAAACGTTTAATTTATTACATGTATTATTCATCTGTTATGAATACATTAAAAACCATATAGTGAACTATGGGCTCCCGGGTGGTGCAGCGATCCAAGGCACTGCATCTCCCTATCCCCAGCGTCGTCCGGGTTTGGCCGGTGTCGGCCCGTCATTGTAAATAACAATTTGTTCTTAACTGACTTGTCTAGTTAAATAAGGTTAAATAAAACATGTATTAAATTACAGCAAGATATGAAATGCACTATTCCTCATGCGTGCGATAAGGATATATTTTATGAATTCATTTATGAGTAGGTAGATGCTGTACAGTACATGTCTGCTTCTCAAAAGGCACCCTATTCCCTACTGTGTGCCCTACCAGTGCCCTACTGTTGACCAAGGGCCCTGGTCAAGACTAGTGCACTATATTTGGGACACATTCAAGCCTGTCTCTCTAGCCACTCTCAGACACCAGGCATCTCTATCCATCTATAATAACCTGTCACTACACTCCCAGACACCAGGCATCTCTATCCATCTATAATAACCTGTCACTACACTCCCAGACACCAGGCATCTCTATCCATCTATAATAACCTGTCACTCCCAGACACCAGGCATCACTATCCATCTATAATAACCTGTCACTACACTCCCAGACACCAGGCATCTCTATCCATCTATAATAACCTGTCATCCATCACTCCCAGACACCAGGCATCTCTATCCATCTATAATAACCTGTCACTCCCAGACCCCAGGCATCTCTATCCATCTATAATAACCTGTCACTCCCAGACACCAGGCATCTCTATCCATCTATAATAACCTGTCACTACACTCCCAGACACCAGGCATCTCTATCCATCTATAATAACCTGTCACTCCCAGACACCAGGCATCTCTATCCATCTATAATAACCTGTCCTCCCAGACACCAGGCATCTCTATCCATCTATAATACACTCCCAGACACCAGGCATCTCTATCCATCTATAATAACCTGTCAGGCATCTATCCTATCTATAATAACCTGTCACTCTATAATAACCTGTCACTCCCAGACACCAGGCATCTCTATCCATCTATAATAACCTGTCACTCCCAGACACCAGGCATCTCTATCCATCTATAATAACCTGTCACTACACTCCCAGACACCAGGCATCACTATCCATCTATAATAACCTGTCACTCCCAGACACCAGGCATCTCTATCCATCTATAATAATAACCTCCCAGACACCAGGCATCTCTATCCATCTATAATAACCTGTCACTCCCAGACACCAGGCATCTCTATCCATCTATAACCTGTCAACCCAGACACCAGGCATCTCTATCACTAACCTGTCACTCCCAGACACCAGGCATCTCTATCCATCTATAATAACCTGTCACTCCCAGACACCAGGCATCTCTATCCATCTATAATAACCTGTCACTACACTCCCAGACACCAGGCATCACTATCCATCTATAATAACCTGTCACTCCCAGACACCAGGCATCTCTATCCATCTATAATAACCTGTCACTCCCAGACACCAGGCATCTCTATCCATCTATAATAACCTGTCACTCCCAGACACCACACTCCCAGACACCAGGCATCTCTATCCATCTATAATAACCTGTCACTCCCAGACACCAGGCATCTCTATCCATCTATAATAACCTGTCACTCCCAGACACCAGGCATCTCTATCCATCTATAATAACCTGTCACTCCCAGACACCAGGCATCTCTATCCATCTATAATAACCTGTCACTCCCAGACACCAGGCATCTCTATCCATCTATAATAACCTGTCACTCCCAGACACCAGGCATCTCTATCCATCTATAATAACCTGTCACTCCCAGACACCAGGCATCTCTATCCATCTATAATAACCTGTCACTCCCAGACACCAGGCACTATCCCACCTGACTCCCAGACACCAGGCATCTCTATCCATCTATAATAACCTGTCACTACACTCCCAGACACCAGGCATCTCTATCCATCATCACTACACTCCCAGACACCAGGCTCTATCCATCTATAATAACCTGTCACTACACTCCCAGACACCAGGCATCTCTATCCATCTATAATAACCTGTCACTCACTCCCAGACACCAGGCATCTCTATCCATCTATAATAACCTGTCACTCCCAGACACCAGGCATCTCTATCCATCTATAATAACCTGACACCAGGCATCTCTATCATCTATAATAACCTGTCACTCCCAGACACCAGGCATCTCTATCCATCTATAATAACCTGTCACTCCCAGACACCAGGCATCTCTATCCATCTATAATAACCTGTCACTACACTCCCAGACACCAGGCATCTCTATCCATCTATAATAACCTGTCACTACACTCCCAGACACCAGGCATCTCTATCCATCTATAATAACCTGTCACTCCCAGACACCAGGCATCTCTATCCATCTATAATAACCTGTCACTCCCAGACACCAGGCATCTCTATCCATCTATAATAACCTGTCACTCCCAGACACCAGGCATCTCTATCCATCTATAATAACCTGTCACTCCCAGACACCAGGCATCTCTATCCATCTATAATAACCTGTCACTCCCAGACACCAGGCATCTCTATCCATCTATAATAACCTGTCACTCCCAGACACCAGGCATCTCTATCCATCTATAATAACCCTCTATCCAGACACCAGGCATCTCTATCCATCTATAATAACCTGTCACTATCCATCTATAATAACCTCCCAGACACCAGGCATCTCTATCCATCTATAATAACCTGTCACTCCCAGACACCAGGCATCTCTATCCATCTATAATAACCTGTCACTACATCTATAATAACCCAGACACCAGGCATCTCTATCCATCTATAATAACCTGTCACTCCCAGACACCAGGCATCTCTATCCATCTATAATAACCTGTCACTCCCAGACACCAGGCATCTCTATCCATCTATAATAACCTGTCACTCCCAGACACCAGGCATCTCTATCCATCTATAATAACCTGTCCCAGACACCAGGCATCTCTATCCATCTATAATAACCTGTCACTCCCAGACACCAGGCATCTCTATCCATCTATAATAACCTGTCACTCCCAGACACCAGGCATCTCTATCCATCTATAATAAACCAGACACCAGGTCACATCTATAATAACCTGTCCCAGACACCAGGCATCTCTATCCATCTATAATAACCTGTCACTCCCAGACACCAGGCATCATCTATCCATCTATAATAACCTATCCATCTATACACTCCCAGACACCAGGCATCTCTATCCATCTATAATAACCTGTCACTCCCAGACACCAGGCATCTCTATCCATCTATAATAACCTGTCACTCCCAGACACCAGGCATCTCTATCCATCTATAATAACCTGTCACTTCCCAGACACCAGGCACTATCCATCTATAATAACCCAGACACAGGCATCTCTATCCATCTAGGCATCTCTATCCATCTATAATAACCTGTCACTCCCAGACACCAGGCATCTCTATCCATCTATAATAACCTGTCACTCCCAGACACCAGGCATCTCTATCCATCTATAATAACCTGTCACTCCCAGACACCAGGCATCTCTATCCATCTATAATAACCTGTCACTACACTCCCAGACACCAGGCATCTCTATCCATCTATAATAACCTGTCACTCCCAGACACCAGGCATCTCTATCCATCTATAATAACCTGTCACTCCCAGACACCAGGCATCTCTATCCATCTATAATAACCTGTCACTCCCAGACACCAGGCATCTCTATCCATCTATAATAACCTGTCACTCCCAGACACCAGGCATCTCTATCCATCTATAATAACCTGTCACTACACTCCCAGACACCAGGCATCTCTATCCATCTATAATAACCTGTCACTATCCATCTAACCCAGACACCAGGCATCTCTATCCATCTATAATAACCTGTCACTCCCAGACACCAGGCATCACTATCCATCTATAATAACCTGTCACTCCCAGACACCAGGCATCTCTATCCATCTATAATAACCTGTCATCCCAGACACCAGGCATCTCTATCCATCTATAATAACCTGTCACTCCCAGACACCAGGCATCTCTATCCATCTATAATAACCTGTCACTCCCAGACACCAGGCATCCTATCCATCTATAATAACCTGTCACTCCCAGACACCAGGCATCTCTATCCATCTATAATAACCTGTCACTCCCAGACACCAGGCATCTCTATCCATCTATAATAACCTGTCACTCCCAGACACCAGGCATCTCTATCCATCTATAATAACCTGTCACTCCCAGACACCAGGCATCTCTATCCATCTATAATAACCTGTCACTCCCAGACACCAGGCATCTCTATCCATCTATAATAACCTGTCACTCCCAGACACCAGGCATCTCTATCCATCTATAATAACCTGTCACTCCCAGACACCAGGCATCTCTATCCATCTATAATAACCTGTCACTACACTCCCAGACACCAGGCATCTCTATCCATCTATAATAACCTGTCACTCCCAGACACCAGGCATCTCTATCCATCTATAATAACCTGTCACTCCCAGACACCAGGCATCTCTATCCATCTATAATAAGTCATCCCAGACACCAGGCATCTCTATCCATCTATAATAACCTGTCACTCCCAGCATCTCTATCCATCTATAATAACCTGTCACTACACTCCCAGACACCAGGCATCTCTATCCATCTATAATAACACCAGACATCTCTATCCATCTATAATAACCTGTCACTCCCAGACACCAGGCATCTCTATCCCATCTATAATAACCTGTGTACATAAGCATAGGAACACACACACACATGCACGTATGCACACACATAGAAAAACTCCACACGAGCCTTGGTGTTACTATGCTCATGGATTAGTGGTCTCTTTCACACTATTCTTCAAATCACGTCTCTCTGTACAAGCACAGGCAATCAACATCAGCTTCCACGTGTCAGATAATGTCTCTCTTAGTCTACTGCAAGATGATATCTCTCACTTTCTCCTCTGCAGTAAAAGGCTGACTGTGGAGTGTCATGGTTTTATCTGCCTACAAGACACTCTGAACTGTGGAGTGTCATGGTTTTATCTGCCTACAAGACACTCTGAACTGTGGAGTGTCATGGTTTTATCTGCCTACAACAAGACACTCTGAACTGTGGAGTGTTATGGTATTATCTGCCTACAACAAGACACTCTGAACTGTGGAGTGTCATGGTTTTATCTGCCTACAACAAGACACTCTGAACTGTGGAGTGTCATGGTATTATCTGCCTACAACAAGACACTCTGAACTGTGGAGTGTCATGGTTTTATCTGCCTACAAGACACTCTGAACTGTGGAGTGTTATGATATTATCTGCCTACAAGACACTCTGAACTGTGGAGTGTCATGGTTTTATCTGCCTACAAGACACTCTGAACTGTGGAGTGTCATGGTTTTATCTGCCTACAAGACACTCTGAACTGTGGAGTGTTATGATATTATCTGCCTACAACAAGACACTCTGAACTGTGGAGTGTCATGGTTTTATCTGCCTACAAGACACTCTGAACTGTGGAGTGTTATGGTTTTATCTGCCTACAAGACACTCTGAACTGTGGAGTGTCATGGTTTTATCTGCCTACAAGACACTCTGAACTGTGAGGTGTTATGATATTATCTGCCTACAACAAGACACTCTGAACTGTGGAGTGTCATGGTTTTATCTGCCTACAACAAGACACTCTGAACTGTGGAGTGTCATGGTATTATCTGCCTACAACAAGACACTCTGAACTGTGGAGTGTCATGGTTTTATCTGCCTACAAGACACTCTGAACTGTGGAGTGTCATGGTTTTATCTGCCTACAAGACACTCTGAACTGTGGAGTGTTATGGTACTATCTGCTTACAACTCTGGATGAGACCTAAAGAGGAGAAAAGAGGAAAGGGGGAGGAGGAGAGGTAAGAGGGGAGAGGAGAGGTATAGGAGATGGCTGGCTGAGACCTGTACATATGACAGGGAGGGGAGAAATAGACGGCCTCCTTAAGGAGCTTACTGAGAGAGTGAGAGAGAGAGAGAGAGGAGAAAGAGAGAGAGGGAGAGGAGAGAGAGAGAGAGAGAGAGAGAGAGAGGAGAGAGAGAGAGAGAGAGAGAGGAGAGTGAGAGGTAAGGAGAGCTTACTGAGACCTGTAAGAGAGCGAGAGAGAGAGAGAGAGAGAGAGAGAGAGAGAGAGAGAGAGAGAGAGAGAGAGAAAGGAGAGAGAGAGATAGAGAGAGAGAAAGAGAGAGAGAGAGAGAGAGAGAGAGAGAGAGAGAGAGAGAGAGAGAGAGAGAGAGAGAGAGTATGAGAAAGAGTGAGAGAGAGAGAGAGAGAGAGAGAGAGAGAGAGAGAGAGAGAGAGAGAGAGAGAGAGAGAGAGAGAAAAAGGAGAGAGAGAGAGAATGAGAGAGAGAGAGAGAAAAAGGAGAGAGAGAGAGAGAAAAAGGAGAGAGAGAGAGAAGAGAGAGAGAGAGAGAATGAGAGAGAGAGAGAGAGAGAGAGAGAGACCCAGGCAGATGGAGGATAGGGCGGGTATATCAACATTGACTACTGCTGCGACCAGCTAAATCCTTTAAATCGCTAACTATTCTCCGATTTGATATTTAGCTGCATGTAAAACTCTGTGTATAATCCCTGTGCATCAGCGAGAGCTGTCAGCAGCCCCAATGGAGGAGCAGTAAACAGACACACTGAGTGCCACTGCAAAGCAACGACAAGCTTATTTCAAGTAGTGCTTTGTGGTTGAGTCGAGTGCTACTGCACAAACACATCATCGACGAGGCTTTAACAAAGACCTCAGCTCATTAGTAGCTTGATGTAAAGCACACAGAGATAAACAGAGATGAACTCGGCCTCTTCAAGTATCTATCTCTTAAACAATTACCGAGGAGAATCACTGAACATCTCGGGACACCAGACCCTCCACAATTCTGAAGATGTTTACACCCTCAACATAAAGCACAGTCACTCAATCAATTGCTATTCAGATTCTCACTTCTCACAGATTCTCTCAGCTGTGCCTCAAGGAGTACTAGTCTTGGCTAATCAGTGCATGTACAGTTGAAGTCAGAAGTTTACATCCACTTAGGTTGGAAGTCATTAAAACTCGTTTTTCAACCACTCCACACATTTCTTGTTAACAAACTATAGTTTTGGCAAGTCGGTTAGGACATCTACTTTGTGCATGACACAAGTAATTTTTCCAACAATTGTTTACAGACAGATTATTTCACTTATAATTCACTGTATCACAATTCCAGTGGGTCAGAAGTTTACATACACTAAGTTGACTGTGCCTTTAAACAGCTTGGGGAATAACAGAAAATGATGCCATGGCTTCTGATAGGCTAACTGACATAATTTGAGTCAATTGGAGGTGTACCTGTGGATGTATTTCAAGGCCTACCTTCAAACTCACTGCCTCTTTGCTTGACATCATGGGAAAATCAAAAGAAATCAGCCAAGACCTCCACAAGTCTGGTTCATCATTGAGAGCAATTTCCAAACGCCTGAAGGTACCATGTTCATCTGTACAAACAATAGTATGCAAGTATAAACACCATGGGACCATGCAGCCGTTATACCACTCAGGAAGGAGACGCGTTCTGTCTCCTAGAGATGAAAGTACTTTGGTGCGAAAAGTGCAAATCAATCCCAGAACAACAGCAAAGGACCTTGTGAAGATGCTGGAGGAAACAGGTACAAAATAGTCTATATCCACAGTAAAACTAGTCCTATATCGACATAACCTGAAGGACACTCAGCAAGGAAGAAACCAGTGCTCCAAAACCGCCATAAAAAAAGCCAGACTACGGTTTGCAACTGCACACAGGGACAAAGATCAAACATTTTGGAGAAATGTCCTCTGGTCTGATGAAACAAAAATAGAACTATTAGGCGATAATGACCATTGTTATGTTTGCAGGAAAAAGGGGGAGGCTTTCAAGCCGAAGAACACCATCCCAACAGTGAAGCACGGGGGTGACAGCATCATGTTGTGGGGGTGCATTTCTGCAGGAGTGACTGGTACACTTCACAGAATAGATGGCATAATGATGGAGGAAAATTATGTGGATATATTGAGGCAAATTCTTGGGACATCAAGGAACATCAAGGACATCAAGGAAGTTAAAGTTTGGTAGCAAATGGGTCTTCCAAATGGACAATGACCCCAAGCAAACTTCCAAAGTTGTGGCAAAATGGCTTAAGGACAACAAAGTCAAGGTATTGTAGTGGCCATCACAAAGCCCTGACCTCAATCCCATAGAACATTTGAGGGCAGAACTGGAAAAGCGTGTGCGAGCAAGGAGGCCTACAAACCTGACTCAGTATCATGAGCTCTGTCAGGAGGAATGGGACAAAATTCACCCAACTTATTGTGGGAAGTTTGTGTAAGGCTACCTGAAACATTTGACCCAAGTTCAACAATTTAAAGGCAATGCTACCAAATACTAATTGAGTCTATGTAAATGTCTGACCCACTGGGAATGTGATGAAAGAAATAAAAGCTGAAATAAATAATTATCTTTACTATAATTCTGACATTTCACAAACTTAAAATAAAGTGGTGATCCTAACTGACCTAAGACAGGGAATTTTTACTAGGATTAAATGTGAGGAATTGTGAAAAACTGAGTTTAAATGTCTTTAGCTATGGCATATGCAAACTTCCGACTTCAACTGTATATATCAGTATCCCCAGGCACTAGAGGGATATCATTATCCCCAGGCTCTAGACATAAACATTATCCCCAGGCTCTAGAGACATATCATTATCCCTAGGCTCTAGAGACATAACATTATCCCAGGCTCTAGAGAGGCATACCATTATCCCCAGGCTCTAGAGAGAGATAACATTATCCCCAGGCTCTAGAGAGACATAACATTATCTCCAGGCTCTAGAGACATACCATTATCCCCAGGCTCTAGAGACATAAAATTATCCCCAGGCTCTGGAGACATACCATTATCCCCAGGCTCTAGAGACATACCATTATCCCCATGCTCTAGAGACATACAATTATCCCCAGGCTCTGGAGACATACCATTTTCCCCAGGCTCTAGAGACAAAATATTATCCCCAGGCTCTAGAGACATATCATTATCCCCAGGCTCTAGAGACATATCATTATCCCCAGGCTATAGAGACATAAAATTATCCCCAGGCTCTGGAGACATACCATTATCCCCAGGCTCTAGAGACATAACATTATCCCCAGGCTCTAGAGACATACTGTTATCCCCAGGCTCTAGAGAGACATAACATTATCCCCAGGCTCTAGAGAGACATGACATTATCCCCAGGCTCTAGAGAGACATACCATTATCCCCAGGCTCTAGAGACATATCATTATCCCCAGGCTCTAGAGAGACATAACATTATCCCCAGGCTCTAGAGAGACATAACATTATCCCCAGGCTCTAGTGAGAAGTAACATTATCCCCAGGCTCTAGAGACATATCATTTTCCCCAGGCTCTAGAGAGACATAACATTATCCCCAGGCTCTAGAGAGACATGACATTATCCCCAGGCTCTAGAGAGACATACCATTATCCCCAGCTCTAGAGAGACATAACATTATCCCCAGGCTCTAGAGAGACATAACATTATCCCCAGGCTCTAGTGAGAAGTAACATTATCCCCAGGCTCTAGAGAGACATACCATTATCCCCAGGCTCTAGAGAGACGTAACATTAACGACAGGCTCTAGAGACATAACGAACAAGTAAACAGGTCAGTTAGTAGTACAGCAGGTCAGTTAGTAATACAGCAGGTCAGTTAATAATACAGCAGGTCAGTTACTAGTACAGCAAGTCAGTTAGTAATACAGCAGGTCAGTTAGTAATACAGCAGGTCAGTTAGTAGTACAGCAGGTCAGTTAGTAATACAGCAGGTCAGTTAGTAGTACAGCAGGTCAGTAATACAGGTCAGTTAGTAATACAGCAGGTCAGTTAGTAATACAGCAGGTCAGTTAGTAGTACAGCAGGTCAGTTAGTAATACAGCAGGTCAGTTAGTAGTACAGCAGGTCAGTTAGTAATACAGCAGGTCAGTTAGTAGTACAGCAGGTCAGTTAGTAATACAGCAGGTCAGTTAGTTAGTAGTAATACAGCAGGTCAGTTAGTAGTACAGCAGGTCAGTTAGTAGTACAGCAGTTAGTAATACAGCAGGTCAGTTAGTAATACAGCAGGTCAGTTAGTTAGTACAGCAGGTCAGTTAGTAATACAGCAGGTCAGTTAGTAGTACAGCAGGTCAGTTAGTAATACAGCAGGTCAGTTAGTCAGTTAGTACAGCAGGTCAGTTAGTAGTACAGCAGGTCAGTTAGTAGTACAGCAGGTCAGTTAGTAGTACAGCAGGTCAGTTAGTAGTACAGCAGGTCAGTTAGTAGTACACAGGTCAGTTAGTAATACAGCAGGTCAGTTAGTAGTACAGTCAGTTAGGTCAGTTAGTAATACAGCAGGTCAGTTAGTAATACAGCAGGTCAGTTAGTAATACAGCAGGTCAGTTAGTAGTACAGCAGGTCAGTTAGTAGTACAGCAGGTCAGTTAGTAGTACAGCAGGTCAGTTAGTAATACAGCAGGTCAGTTAGTCAGTTAGTAATACAGCAGGTCAGTTAGTAATACAGCAGGTCAGTTAGTAATACAGCAGGTCAGTTAGTTACAGCAGGTCAGTTAGTAATACAGCAGGTCAGTTAGTACAGCAGGTCAGTTAGTAATACAGCAGGTCAGTTAGTAATACAGCAGGTCAGTTAGTAATACAGCAGGTCAGTTAGTAATACAGCAGGTCAGTTAGTAATACAGCAGGTCAGTTAGTAATACAGCAGGTCAGTTAGTAGTACAGCAGGTCAGTTAGTAATACAGCAGGTCAGTTAGTAATACAGCAGGTCAGTTAGTAATACAGCAGGTCAGTTAGTAATACAGCAGGTCAGTTAGTAATACAGCAGGTCAGTTAGTAATACAGCAGGTCAGTTAGTAATACAGCAGGTCAGTTAGTAATACAGCAGGTCAGTTAGTAATACAGCAGGTCAGTTAGTAATACAGCAGGTCAGTTAGTAGTACAGCAGGTCAGTTAGTAATACAGCAGGTCAGTTAGTAATACAGCAGGTCAGTTAGTAATACAGCAGGTCAGTTAGTAATACAGCAGGTCAGTTAGTAATACAGCAGGTCAGTTAGTAATACAGCAGGTCAGTTAGTAGTACAGCAGGTCAGTTAGTAATACAGCAGGTCAGTTAGTAATACAGCAGGTCAGTTAGTAGTACACCAGATCAGTTAGTAATACAGCAGGTCAGGTCAGTTAGTAATACAGCAGGTCAGTTAGTACAGCAGGTCAGTTAGTAGTACAGCAGGTCAGTTAGTAATACAGCAGGTCAGTTAGTAGTACAGCAGGTCAGCAGGTCAGTTAGTAATACAGCAGGTCAGTTAGTAGTACAGCAGGTCAGTTAGTAATACAGCAGGTCAGTTAGTAATAGGTCAGTTAGTAGTACAGCAGGTCAGTAGTACAGCAGGTAATACAGCAGGTCAGTTAGTAGTACAGCAGGTCAGTTAGTAGTACAGCAGGTCAGTTAGTAATACAGCAGGTCAGTTAGTAGTACAGCAGGTCAGTTAGTAATACAGCAGGTCAGTTAGTAGTACAGCAGGTCAGTTAGTAATACAGCAGGTCAGTTAGTAATACAGCAGGTCAGTTAGTAGTACAGCAGGTCAGTTAGTAATACAGCAGGTCAGTTTACAGCAGGTCAGTTAGTAGTACAGCAGTTAGGTCAGTTAGTAATACAGCAGGTCAGTTAGTAAGTACAGCAGGTCAGTTAGTAATACAGCAGGTCAGGTTAGTTAGTAGTACAGCAGGTCAGTTAGTAATACAGCAGGTCAGTTAGTAATACAGCAGGTCAGTTAGTAATACAGCAGGTCAGTTAGTAATACAGCAGGTCAGTTAGTAATACAGCAGGTCAGTTAGTAATACAGCAGGTCAGTTAGTAATACAGCAGGTCAGTTAGTAGTACAGCAGGTCAGTTAGTAATACAGCAGGTCAGTTAGTTAGTACAGCAGGTCAGTTAGTTAGGTCAGTTAGTAATACAGCAGGTCAGTTAGTACAGCAGTTAGTAATACAGCAGGTCAGTTAGTAGTACAGCAGGTCAGTACAGCAGGTCAGTTAGTAATACAGCAGGTCAGTTAGTAGTACAGCAGGTCAGTTAGTAATACAGCAGGTCAGTTAGTAGTACAGCAGGTCAGTTAGTAATACAGCAGGTCAGTTAGTAGTACAGCAGGTCAGTTAGTAGTACAGCAGGTCAGTTAGTAGTACAGCAGGTCAGTTAGTAGTACAGCAGGTCAGTTAGTAGTACAGCAGGTCAGTTAGTAGTACAGCAGGTCAGTTAGTAGTACAGCAGGTCAGTTAGTAATACAGCAGGTCAGTTAGTAATACAGCAGGTCAGTTAGTAATACAGCAGGTCAGTTAGTAATACAGCAGGTCAGTTAGTAATACAGCAGGTCAGTTAGTAATACAGCAGGTCAGTTAGTAATACAGCAGGTCAGTTAGTAATACAGCAGGTCAGTTAGTAATACACAGGTCAGGTCAGTTAGTAATACAGCAGGTCAGTTAGTACAGCAGGTCAGTTAGTAGTACAGCAGGTCAGTTAGTAATACAGCAGGTCAGTTAGTAATACAGCAGGTCAGTTAGTAATACAGCAGGTCAGTTAGTAATACAGCAGGTCAGTTAGTAATACAGCAGGTCAGTTAGTAGTACAGCAGGTCAGTTAGTAATACAGCAGGTCAGTTAGTAATACAGCAGGTCAGCTAGTAATACAGCAGGTCAGTTAGTAGTACACCAGATCAGTTAGTAATACAGCAGGTCAGCTAGTAATACAGCAGGTCAGTTAGTAGTACACCAGATCAGTTAGTAGTACACCAGATCAGTTAGAGGGCAGTGTCAGCGTAGTGTGGAGGGTTTATGTAACGTGTGTGTGTTGCTCTGTCATTTCTCTGAATGTCTCACTGTTATTACAATACGTGACCTTATCATCTGTCACCACATCTCGTTTAATTATGTACAAATAAGAGTTTTATTCCTTCAATTTCCCCAGACAGAAAAGATTAGAAAGGTTGCTGAGCTGATCTGAGCTGGTCCCTCCCATGGTTGGGGAGAAATAGAGACATGGAGAGATAGGTAGAGAGAGCGAGAGAGAGAGATGATCTGAGCTGGTCCCTCCCATGGTTGGGGAGAAATAGAGACATGGAGAGATACGTGTGTGTGTTGGTATGTCTCACTGAGACCTTATCATCTGCGAGAGAGAGAGATGATCTGAGCTGGTCCCTCCCATGGTTGGGGAGAAATAGAGACATGGAGAGATAGGTAGAGAGAGCGAGAGAGAGAGATGATCTGAGCTGGTCCCTTCCAAGCTTGGGGAGAAATAGAGACATGGAGAGATAGGTAGAGAGAGCGAGAGAGAGAGAGAGATGATCTGAGCTGGTCCCTTCCAAGCTTGGGGATATAGAGAGAGATGATCTGAGCTGGTCCCTTCCCAGGTTGGGGATAGAGAGAGATATGATCTGAGCTGGTCCCTTCCCAGGTTGGGGATAGAGAGAGAGAGAGATCAAAGTCACCAAGTTCAAAGCCTTATAACATTCAAATGAGCTGTGTGTCTACTGCCACCTTAGAGAGAGAGAGCGAGAGAGAGAGAGAGAGAGAGAGAGAGAGAGAGAGAGAGAGAGAGAGAGAGAGAGAGAGAGAGAGAGAGAGAGAGAGAGAGAGAGAGAGAGAGAGAGGTCACATTCATATCCTCAAAGACACGATCGGGGGGGGCTCATCAATGGAACAAAGAGCTCTACAGACAGTATAATATCAGACAGACAGTATAATATCAGACAGACAGTATAATATCAGACAGACAGTATAATATCAGACAGACAGTATAATATCAGACAGACAGTATAATATCTAAATAAGTGCTTAAAGTATAAGGAGAAGGTAAACAAAAACATCTGTTGATGCTTCTGTCCCTCTCTCTTTTAGGTAATGTCACTCAACAACGATGAGAACACAAAAGCTATATTATTTATGCGTCTTCGGCCTGGTTCCTGTAATGTCTCTCAAGAGTCAAACCATTATTCTACTTCTCTCATTGATACAACAGTAGAACTCTGAAGTCATCCCCACCACTATATGGACACATTATACCACAACATTATAAGCACATCCAAACTGTATTTAACACAATGTGGATACACATAATATGTTATAAGTATGAGTCTTTACTATACCTTATAATAAGGCATTTTAATACATTATCTCTCCTGCATCACTAACTCTGAGGTCATGGTGACTTGAGGCCGTCGAGTGGTGCAGCGGTCTAAGGCACTGCATCGCATCGCTTGAGGCTTCACTCCTACAGACCCTGGTTTGATCCCGGGCTGTATCACAACCGGCCGTGATCGGGAGTCCCATAGGGTGGCGCACAATTGGCCCAGCGTCGTCCGGGTTAGAGGAGGGTTTGGGTAGGCCGTCATTGTACATAAAAATGTGTTCTTGACTGAGTTTCCTAGTTAAATAAAGGTTCATTAAAAAATGACTACGATATGGATACACATGCTGGCAGACCAGGTCAGTGAAGCAGCTTTAGGGTTGAATTAGCTTCAGCAAGACCGTGTTTAAAAAAGCTGATTCAGCAGTCTTTTGTATAGTGGGTCGACACAGCAAGGCTGAACACAGAAAAGCTTTAGGTAATGCACAGTCATCTATTATGATAATGACTCTCTCTCTCTCCCTCTCTCTCTGTCTCTCTCTCTCTGTCTCTCTGTCTCTCTCTCTCTCTCTCTCTCTCTCCTCTCTCTCTCTCTGTCTCTCTCTCTCTCTGTCTCTCTCTCTCTCTCTCTCTCTCTCTCTCTCTCTCTCTCTCTCTCTCTCTCTCTCTCTCTCTCTCTCTCTCTCCTCTCTCTCTCTCTCTCTGTCTCTCTCTCTCTCTCTCTCTCTCTCTCTCTCTCTCTCTCTCTCTCTCTCTCTCTCTCTCTCTCTCTCTCTCTCTCTCTCTCTCTCTCTCTCTCTCTCTCTCTCTCTCTCTCTCTCTGTCTCTCTCTCTCTCTCTCTCTCTCTCTCTCCTCTCTCTCTCTCTCTCTGTCTCTCTCTCTCTCTCTCTCTCTCTCTCTCTCTCTCTCTCTCTCTCTCCCTCTCTCTCTCTCTCTCTCTCTCTCTCTCTGTCTCTCTCTCTCTCTCTCTCTCTCTCTCTCTCTCTCTCTCTCTCTCTCTCTCTCTCTCTCTCTCTCTCTCTCTCCCTCTCTCTCCTCTCTCTCTCTCTCTCTGTCTCTCTCTCTCTCTCTCTCTCTCTCAGTCTCTCTCTGTCTCTCTCTCTCTCTCTCTCTCTCTCTCTCTCTCTCTCTCTCTCCTCTCTCTCTCTCTCTCTCTCTCTGTCTCTCTCTCTCTGTCTCTCTCTCTCTCTCTCTCTCTCTCTCTCTCTCTCTCTCTCTCTCTCTCTCTCTCTCTCTCTCTCTCTCTCTCTCCTCTCTCTCTCTGTCTCTCTCTTTTTTCTTTCTTTTCTCTCTCTCTCTCTCTCTCTCTCTCTCTCTCTCTCTCTCTCTCTCTCTCTCTCTCTCTCTCTCTCTCTCTCTCTCTCTCTAAATTCAAATTCAAATTCAAGCTGCTTTATTGGCATGAAAAACATTGTGTCAATATTGCCAAAGCAACAAAGCAATACAATATACATTGTAACAAGATTATAAATGATAGCAAATAATAATATAAAATGGTAGTAAATAGTAATACAAAATTAAATACAAAAATAATAACAATAAAATGGTAACAGTCAATAGTAGAAATGTAATAAATATAAAATCAAATTATGGAAAATGAAACTATAACTAACTTATAACTAAATAACGGTCATCTTCTTCTTTATATCAATACTACAACTACAATCATCGTAACTACGACTACTACTACCATCACTAAACTGTTATCACTACCATTACCAACCATATTTG